>NC_035444.2:77403642-77552861 GCF_002127325.2 Helianthus annuus | reverse complement strand
TGAACTGTTGACCTTTATGGATGCATCATCTGGATTCCAACAAATTCAGATGGAACCATCTGACCAAGAGGATACAGCCTTTATGACCCCAACCGGTTTATATGTTTATATTGCCATGCCTTTTGGACTAAGAAATGCAGGTGCAACATATCAAAGGCTGGTAAATATGATGTTCAAAGATCAAATTGGAAAAACTATGGAGGTGTACATAGATGATTATGGTGGTCAAGTCAAAGAAAGCTGAGGATCACCTAAGGGACTTGGAAGAAGCATTCGATATCCTTGATAATTACAACATGAAACTTAATCCTTCAAAATGCCATTTTTGGTGTTAAGGCAGGAAAGTTCCTAGGATACATGGTAACTCAGAGGGGCATTGAAGCAAGCCCGGAACAAATCAAAGCATTAGTAAATATCAAATCTCCTGCCAATGCCAAGGATGTTCAAAGACTGACAGGCAGGATAGCAGCTTTGAACAGGTTCATATCGAAATCCTCAGAAAAATGCAAAGAATTCTACGATATCCTAAGGAAGAATAAGAAGTTTGAATGGACTGAGAAGCATGAGAACGCTTTACAAGCCCTTAAAGAATATATGTCCTCAGCACCAGCATTAGCAAAACCGGAAAAAGGAGATGTGTTATCCTTATACCTGGCGGTATCCTCAACCGCTGTAAGTGCTGTCCTTGTCAAGGATCACGAAGGTACACAATATCCTATCTACTATGTAAGTAAAAGTCTACTTGATGCCGAATCCAGGTACTCACACCTCGAAAAACTTATTCTTGCATTAATCATGGCATCCACTAAGTTAAGGCATTATTTTGAAACCCATACTATTGTTGTTAAAACTAATTTTCCAATTAAGAATGTCCTCAGGAAACCGGAGATGTCAGGGAGAATGGCTAAGTGGGCGGTGAAGCTTAGTGCCCATGATATAAGATATGAACCAAGAACAGCCATTAAATCACAAGCCTTAGCCGACTTTGTGGCTGATTTCAGTAGTGATCTACAAAAAGAAGCAGAATTGGAGGTCCAGCAGCTGGATGAAACCAAGGATCCTTGGATATTACACACTGACGGATCCTCAAATGTCAAGGGCACAGGGCTCGGGATCCTACTAAAATCGCCACAGGGGGACATAATACCCCACTCCATAGCCTGTGAGTTCCAAGCAACTAACAATGAGGCTGAGTATGAAGCCTTGATTGCTGGCTTGCAAATTGCTAAGGATATGGGGGTAAAATATCTTAAAGTATATGTAGACTCATTATTGATCACCAATCACTTTAACGGATCCTATGCTGTTAAAGGTGAAAAACTAACCAAATATTTAGAGATAGTCAAAAAATTGGCACTCTCTTTGTTTCTTTCAGCTTAACACAGGTACCAAGGGAGGATAACACGGAAGCTGATGCATTGGCCAACTTAGGATCATCCTTAAAAATTCCAGAAGACATAAGTATCCCTATCATCCATATCCTGGCTCCTGCTATTGAAAATCAAGTGGCCATGGAAATAGAAGAGGATACTGCAATAATCCCTACTGAAGAAGCTCAATCTTATTCAGGATCATGGGTCTCACCAATCATGAAATACTTGCAAAACGGAGAGATTCCAATGGGAGAAAATCCTAGAGCTTTCCGGATCAAGGTATCTCAATTTACAATCTTAAATAATGTGCTATATAAACGATCCCTTGCAGGACCATACTTAAGATGTATTGAGGATCCTGAAATTGAAGAAGTGTTGAGAGACTTCCATGAAGGAGATTGTGGAAACCACACTGGGGGCAGGGCATTATTCTCAAGGATCCTTAGAACAGGATACTACTGGCCAACCATGAAAAGGGATGCTGTAGAATATGCTAGGAAATGTGACCCTTGTCAAAGACACAGCAATATCCTTCATCAACCAGCTGAACTGCTACACCCTATACCATCCTCTTGGCCATTCATGAGATGGGGAATGGATATAGTGGGCAAGCTTCCTAAAGCACCTGGTGGAAAAGTATTTATGCTTGCCATGACTGACTATTTTTCTAAGTGGATAGAAGCTGAAGCCTTCGCCCAAGTCAGAGAAAAGGAAGTCATATCCTTCATCAAAAGAAATATTATAACTAGATTTGGCATTCCCTCTGAAATTGTATGTGATAATGGCTCCCAATTCATTGGAAGCAGAACCACTAACTTTTGTGACAGTTGGGGAATCAAGATGATAACATCAACACCAGTTCATCCACAAGCCAATGGTCAAGCAGAATCATCCAACAAGATCATCATCAACAATCTCAAGAAGAAGCTAGGATCCAAGAAGGGGAAATGGGCAGAGGAGTTACCTTATGTGCTATGGGCTGATAGAACAACTTCCAAGAATGCCACTGGTCAAACACCTTTCTTTTAGTATTTGGGGCAGAGGCAGTGATCCCAACAGAAATTGTGATCCCAACTGCTAGAACAAGTGCTCGTGATCCTGAAGAAAATGCTACAATTCTAGCTCAGGATTTGGATACTATTGAAGAAATCAGGGATCTAGCTAGGATAAGGATGGCAAGCTACCAACAAAGAATGGCTGGTGCCTACAACAAAAATGTCAGATTAAGGAAATTTCAAGTCGGAGATATGGTGTTGAGAAAAGCATTTCAAAATACTATCAATCCTGCTGACGGGAAGTTAGCACCAAAATGGGAAGGTCCCTACTTGATTGAAGCTGAAGCAGGAAAGGGGGCATACAGGTTGCTAACCATGGAAGGAAACTTGTTGCCAAGAGCCTGGAATGCTGTTCAATTAAAGAAATATTTCATGTGAACATGATCCTCCATGCACGTGATCCTTACATTGAAGTATCCTTAAAGGATCCCGGTGATATCAGTGATCCTTACTCTGGTAATATGCTTATCCTAGAAACTATTGTATTTTCTTACTTTTTACCTAAGGATAAGGATCATGTATCCTTCATCCTCTACTCACGAAACATTTGAGTTATGATAGTTCAGGTATCTTCAGCATATCGTCAAAGATCTTCAAAAGCACCGCAGATCCTTGGGTCCAACCCCAGTTATCCTTGGGATTATCCCCAGTTTCCGCCAGCAGCGCACGATGATCCTGATATAGTTCACGTCTTTGGGACCAGTACCCACTTCCGGGGCTGACAACCTCATCGTACTGGCTATATTTAGGATCCTACGTATAATGGTAGACGTACCATACATCCGTTCCTAAGGTTTCTAACGTTTTCACGTTAGCTAAGGTTTTGACATTTTCATGTCACTAAGTTTGGATAGTCGCCAGAAAGGGCCATACTCCAGTTTACATACGATCCTTTGGGCTTGTCCCCAGTTATCCTTTGGGCTTGTCCCCAGTTATCCTATGGGCTTGTCCCCAGTGATCCTCCAGGATCATTCTCAGTTATCCTTTGGGCATGTCCCCAGCTACTAATTTATCTCTTACATTGGCTTAGTCCCAAGATATGTTCCATTTTTCAGGTTCTCGAAGTTAAACAAATAAGGATCCTTAATCCTTATCATCCATTAAAGTTTTACTTATGGTTATCCCGATTAAAGGTTAGGATCCTAACTCGGATCCTCAGGTATGATCCTTAACTATTTTTAATTTCATTATTCATTTGAAAAACCTTTAGACCTTGACAACTGAACCTATGATCCTTAAAATAAACTTCCTTGAAAATTTTCGATTATAGGATATTTGATCCAGGATCATATCCTATATCTCTTGAACATGGTTTGCTTAATTATTGTTACAAATATATTTCTAAAACAATTGGAAACTAAAAACAAAGGATAACAACACAGGATAAGCCAGAAAGATTAAGGTTATATTATTAGCAAAAGGATCTTTAACCCTTGCAAAAAGTTGTCAAAATTGCCAACCCACGTTTCTACCAGCAAAACGTGGCCCGTCCACATGGGTTGGCAAAGGGTGTCCATTGTCTATGCGGTCTTAGCATTGTGCAGGAAATTAAAAGCGGCAGGATCACAAAGGTTTCATCCCCCAAACAGAGGATCCCTCCACCTTTTGCAATCCTACCCATTGTTCTAAGGATCCAGGATCCTTAACCCTAAAAACTATTGTTCAAATTACAAACCATGATTGTTTCAAACATCAACTACCACAAACCACTACCAAACCTAAAAAATTGGGCTCCGGCCTAGTCAACAATATCCATCATCGCCCAATCATGCAGCCTACTCCTTCGCTGCTCCATCACCACCAGCTTCTCCACCTTGCTCCTTGTCAGCATCACCTCCCTCCAGCATCGGGATATCCTCAGCATCATCGTCATCCTCCAACTCTGCTAGCCTTGCCTTCCAGCCTTCAACATCCCATGTGCTCTTATCAAAGGAAGGATCCTGAGCCTCCGTAGCCATCTGCAGTTGAATCTTGTACATAGCTATCGCGGCAGAGACTTTAGCGTCCTGAGTAATGTCATGCTTCTCATAATCAAACTTGATCAATGCTTTGACAGCCTCATCCTTAACAGCCCGGATCTCCTTCTCAAGATCAGCGATCTTGAGATCCTTCAGCACACCCATCTGTTGAAGGTCGGCAATTTGACGATCTTGATCTTCGACTTGGTTAACATAAGTCTCCATTTCGGTGAATTTCTACAAGAAAAACAGGAAAAAACAACATCAGACATAGGTGATCCTTAGACTTATCAGGATAACCAACAGGGGCAGTGATCCTAACCTCGTCGAAATAATCAAGGAACTGCTGACGAAGGAGGGGAAATCCTTGGAGATCTTCAGAAGTCTTCCTCTTTTTCCCCTTACCCCTGATAGATGCCTTGGGGGCTGAAACTGAAGGACTGGCAGCAGAAGCCTTCTTCCTCGAAGACTTGACGTTAGCGAGATCATCTATCCCAAATTTAGAAGCAGATTTGACGGACTTGGCAGACTTCCCAGCACCTACACAATCAAAATCAAGATAAGTTGCTTTATTAATTAAACAATCCTACATGTAATTTATTTTCTATGAGGATACTTACTTGACATAGTGGCAGATGCAGAGGATACTTCTTGTGAATCTTGGACAGTGACTTGGAAACTTCTGACCTCAGGATCAAGCTTTTTAAAAGCTAACACTCTTTCTCTTGCAGCAGGGGTCAATTTTAGGTGAGCAACGGAAATAGCTGCACAAAAGACCAAGGAAAAAAGACGTTAGTGATCCTCATCATATGAGACAGGACTGATAGTGATCCTTCGAGGATCCTCTATCCTACCATGAGTGGCCCATTCCTTGGGCAGATCCTTCCCATCTGGGATGGAATCCCTCCTAACAAAGAAAAAGCGACGCTTCCAGTTTGTATCGTTCTTGGTGACCTTGAAGACAGGGTGATCCTCCCCGGCTTTCCGTTTCAACAAATACCGGTAAGAACCAAATGTGGTGAGATCGTAAAGCTCGGCCAACTCCGCCATCCCCAGATCAATCCCTTTCTGCTCGATGATCCTCTCGAAGGTATACAGAACCCTCCAGATCATCGGCATAGCTTGGATATAAGAGATGCCGGTTAAGGAAAAGAAAGATTGGGTGAAGGATGGAAAAGGATATGAATACCCTATGGTGAACGGAGTAGCAGGAAAAGCCACCCAAACATCTGAAACAAAGTCGCTCAAAGCTGTAGGCACGAAGGATTTGAAAACAGCGTTCGCCGGAAAGCAATGACGAATTCTATCTACGTGAGCGTCAGTAAAGCAACACCGCTCCGTAGGGGAATCCTTGATAATCCCCTGGCTTTTTAGGGGACTATCCTTCTTGGAATCCTTGTGTGGAGAATTCCGGAGCAACATGTTTGTGACGGAACAGAAACAGAGACGGAACAGAAAACAGAGCAAAGAGAATAGAGAAAGGAAAGAGAGAAGAGGAGAATACCTGATCAATCTTCGGTGGAGAATATAAAGGGAGTATATCCTGAATTTAAATACAAACTGATCCTCACCCTATCTCCTATTTATAATCATGATCTGCAGGGATTGTCACATCTATGACGTAATGATCGCACCGGCTAGTTCGATATTAACGGCTAGTTATTCGGAGTTGCCCGTTGGAGATAAGATCAAAACAAAATACAACTCGTTAATTTACAATCAACTCCTTATATTTTGGGGGCAATTGTTAGGGCTGGATTTTTATTATAGGTGATCCTTACACGTGATCCTAACCAGTGATCCTTGTTTCTTTGGCAGACAGTGATCCTCAGCCGGACTTCAGGATCAGGATCATGGGACATTATAGGATCCTCATACTAACGATCATCTTCGCTTAATGCAATGTTATTTTTGCAGGAATATCTAGCAGGATACGCTCTAAGCATCATGATCAAGGGACGCGTCTTCACAATTATGGCAAGAGCTTAATCGGAGATAGACGTTGCACAGGATATGGAAATATGGCTTGATTTATGGGCGGCAATTTAGGCTAGATTGTCTTTTATTTCTAAAGGGGTAATGAGCTGATAATTAGTCCTTTTACCTAAAATAGGTCACCTACACTTGTATAAATACCACTCTCCATCATTTGGAAAAGGACACACGACATACAACGCAACTCTCACACACTTAGTCACTCGAAACAATAGTGATCCTTGTACTCAGCTCATTATCATCCGAAGTTGTAACTATATTTTTCTTATATTGAAATTGGTGATCGGTAGTTGCCATCACCCGAGGTTTTTTATGCCGGAGATCATACATTGATCAAGGGCTTTTTCCTCGTATAAATCATTGTGTCTTTGCATCTTTATCACAGAAGTGATCCTTTACTTTCATAATTAACCAAGCATCATACCCCGTTTACATAAAGTTTGGTTACATTATCCTTGTGTGATTTTTGACCAAAACACATACCACGAGGATTTTGGGCATTTAACCGAAGAATGCATCGCGTTAAGAAAGGAAATTGGATATCTGCTAAGCAAGGGGCATCTAAAAGAGTTGTTGGGAAGAAAAAAGCAAAGGACTCAGGATCTTGAAAGGATCCCTGAGAAAGCTCCAGCCCCTCCGGCAAATGCACAAGTGATCAACTTTATTTCTGGAGGATCAGACATCTGTGGTACATCCTTCTCAGCAGCTAAAAGGCATGCAAAGGAAGCTAAAATGGATAACGGAGACAGGCCTATTCGAACAACAAGTGTCTCGGAAGGAAAAGCGATAACCTTTGATGAGGATGATCGCATTAACATTCAGGATCCTCATCATGATAGTTTAGTTATTACTCTTTTTATTTCTAACCATTTTGTCCGCAGGATCCTTATTGACGGAGGAAGCTCTGTAAACATTATCCAGCTTGATGTTCTGAAGAAAATGGGTATCCCTGAATCAGATATCACACCAAGATCCTCCGTGCTTGTAGGATTTAGTGGCGAAACTAAGAAAACCCTGGGGGACATCAAACTCCCAATTTATGTGGAAGGATTACATAATTATCAAAAATTTTGTGTTATTGACTGTTTGTCTTGTTGTAATGTTCTCCTTGGCAGGCCCTGGATACACGATATGAAGGCAGCCCCATCCACCTACCATCAATGTGTGAAGCTCCCTAGCCCATGGGGAATAATCAAGATCGACAGTGATCAGCAGGAGGCTAAGGATTGTTACACCTCGTCAATGAAACCAGCCTCGAAGCCAAGGGAGCAATAGCAATTACAGTATCCTCCAAGAAATGTCTTGGAGGCGAGAGAACAGGATGTGGACGAAATCCTTTTAGATCCTAATGATCCTGAGTCAAAAATCTATATCGGATCATGGATCCTTGGCAAGATGAAAGAAGACATAGTATCCTTCCTCAAAAGAAGAAAGTCTACCTTTGCATGGAAACATGAGGATATGACAGGTATATCTAAGGATATTATCACTCATAAACTTGACATTGACAGGTCAATCAAACCAATCCATCAAAAAAGGAGGAAGTTTGCACCGGAAAGAAATGCCATTATCCAGGAAGAAGTAGAAAGATTACTTCGAGCAGGTATGATTAGAGAGGTAAAGTATCCAAAATGGCTAGCCAATGTGGTTGTTGTTCAAAAGAAAAACGGAAAGTGGAGGGTATGTGTCGATTTCACTGATTTGAATAAGGCATGTCCCAAGGATCCTTTCCCATTACCCCACATTGACTCCATGGTGGATGCAACGGCGGGGCATGAACTGTTAACCTTTATGGATGCATCATCTGGATTCCAACAAATTCAGATGGAGCCATCTGACCAAGAGGATACGGCTTTTATGACCCCAACCGGTTTATATTGTTATATTGCTATGCCGTTTGGATTAAGGAATGCAGGTGCAACATATCAAAGACTGGTAAACATGATGTTCAAAGATCAGATTGGACAAACTATGGAAGTATACATAGACGATATGGTAGTAAAGTCAAAGAAGGCTGAGGATCACCTAAGGGACTTGGAGGAAGCATTTGATATCCTTGATAATTATAACATGAAGCTTAATCCTTCAAAATGTCACTTCGGTGTTAAAGCAGGCAAATTCTTAGGATATATGGTAACTCAGAGGGGCATTGAAGCAAGCCCGGAACAAATCAAAGCATTGATAAATATCAAATCCCCTGCCAACGCTAAGGATGTGCAAAGGCTAACAGGCAGGATAGCAGCTCTAAACAGATTCATATCCAAATCCTCAGAAAGGTGTAAGGAATTCTATGACATCCTAAGAAAGAACAAGAAATTTGAGTGGACTGAAAAGCATGAGAATGCTTTACAAGCCCTCAAAGAATACATGTCCTCGGCTCCAGCGTTGATGAAACCAGAAAAAGGAGATGTGTTATCCTTATATCTGGCGGTATCCTCAAAAGCAGTAAGTGCAGTCCTTGTTAAGGATCATGAAGGTACCCAATATCCTGTCTATTATGTAAGTAAGAGTTTACTTGATGCCGAATCCAGGTATTCACACCTTGAAAAACTTATTCTTGCACTGATTATGGCATCTACTAAACTAAGACATTATTTTGAAACCCATGTTATTGTTGTTAGAACTAATTTCCCAATTAAGAATGTCCTCAGGAAACCAGAGATGTCCGGAAGAATGGCTAAGTGGGCAGTAAAGCTTAGTGCCCATGATATAAGATATGAGCCTAGAACAGCCATCAAATATCAAGCATTAGCAGACTTTGTGGCTGATTTCAGTAGTGATTTACAAAAGGAAGCCGAATTGGAAGTCCAGCAGCTGGATGAGACCAAGGATCCTTGGATACTACATACTGACGGATCCTCAAATGTCAAAGGCATAGGGCTTGGCATACTACTAAAATCGCCACAGGGGGACATAATACCCCACTCCATAGCCTGTGAGTTCCAAGCCACTAACAATGAGGCTGAATATGAGGCCTTGATTGCTAGTTTGCAAATTGCTAAGCATATGGGAATCAGGTATCTTGAGGTATACGTGGATTCATTGTTAATCACTAATCACTTTAATGGATCCTATGCTGTTAAAGGTGAAAAACTAACCAAATATTTAGAGATAGTCAAAGAATTGGCACTCTCCTTTGTTTCTTTCAGTTTAACACAGGTACCAAGGGAGGAAAATACAGAAGCTGATGCATTGGCCAACCTAGGATCATCTTTGAAGATCCCAGAGGATATAAGTATCCCCATCATCCATATCCTGGCTCCTGCTATTGAAAATCAGGTGGCCATGGAAATAGAAGAGGATACTGCAATGATCCCTAGTGAGGATACTCAATCTTATTCAGGATCATGGATCTCACCAATCATAAGATACTTACAACACGGGGAAATTCCTATGGGAGAAAATCCTAGGGCTTTCAGGATTAAGGTATCTCAATTAACAATCTTAAATAATGTGCTATATAAGCGATCTCTTGCAGGACCATATTTAAGATGTATCGAGGATCCTGAAGTTCAAGAAGTGTTAAAAGACTTCCATGAAGGAGATTGTGGAAACCATACTGGGGGCAGGGCATTGTTCTCAAGGATCTTAAGGACAGGATACTACTGGCCAACTATGAAAAGGGATGCTGTGGAGTATGCTAAGAAGTGTGATCCTTGTCAAAGACACAGCAATATCCTTCATCAGCCGGCTGAATTTCTGCATCCTATACCATCCTCTTGGCCATTCATGAGATGGGGGATGGATATAGTTGGCAAGCTCCCTAAGGCACCTGGTGGAAAAGTATTCATGCTTGCTATGACTGACTACTTCTCCAAGTGGATAGAGGCTGAAGCTTTTGCCCAAGTCAGAGAGAAAGAAGTTATATCCTTTATTAAGAGAAACATTATAACTAGATTTGGCATTCCTTCTGAAATTGTATGTGATAATGGTTCCCAATTTATTGGGAGCAGGACTACTAACTTTTGTGACAGTTGGGGGATTAAGATGATAACATCAACACCAGTCCACCCACAAGCCAATGGTCAAGCAGAATCATCCAACAAGATCATCATCAACAATCTGAAGAAGAAACTTGGATCCAAGAAGGGGAAATGGGCAGAGGAATTGCCTTATGTGCTTTGGGCTGATAGGACAACTCCCAAGAATGCTACTGGTCAAACACCCTTCTCTTTGGTGTTTGGGGCAGAATCAGTGATCCCAACAGAAATTGTGGTTCCAACTGCTAGAACAAGTACCCGTGATCCTGAGGAGAATGATGCAAACCTAGCTCAAGACTTGGATACTATTGAAGAAATCAGGGATCTGGCTAGGATAAGGATGGCTAGCTACCAACAAAGAATGGCTGGTGCTTACAACAAAAATGTCAGGATAAGGAAATTCCAAGTTGGGGATATGGTATTGAGAAAAGCATTCCAAAATACCATCAATCCTGCTGATGGGAAATTGGCACCAAAATGGGAAGGCCCTTATTTGATTGAAGCCGAAGCAGGAAAGGGGGCATACAGATTGCTAACCATGGAAGGAAAGTTGTTACCAAGAGCCTGGAATGCTGTTCACTTAAAGAAATATTTCATGTGAAGCAGGATCCTTCTGGCATGAGTGATCCTTACATTGGAAGTATCCTTCAAGGATCCCTGAAGGATCAATGATCCTTACTCTGGTAATATCCTAAGTTCGAACTCTTATTTACATATCTTCTTATTTAAGGATAAGGATCATATATCCTTCATCCTCCTCTCACGAGAATTTGAGTTCTGATAGTCCAGGTATCCTCAGCATGTTATTGATAGTCTTCAAAAGCATCTCAGATCCTTGGGTTCGACCCCAGTTATCCTTCGGGCTTGTCCCCAGTGATCCTTTGGGCTTGTCCCCAGTTATCCTTCGGGCTTGTCCCCAGTTATCCTTTGGGCTTGTCCCCAGTTACTAACTTATCTTTTATATTGGCTTAGTCCCACGTTACGTTCTACTTTTCAGGTTTTCAAAGTTAAACAATTAAGGATCTTTAATCCTTATTATCCATTAAAGTTTCACTTATGGTTATCCTGATTAAAGGTTAGGATCCTAACTTGGATCCTCGGGTATGATCCTCAACTATTTTCAATTTCATTCATTAATTGTTTGAATAACCCTTAGACTTTGACAACTGAACCTATGATCCTTAAAATAAACTACTTTGAAAATTTTCGATTATAGGATATTTGATCCAGGATCATATCCTAAATTTCTTAAACATAATTTGCTTAACCTTTCTCACTCAGGCAAATATATATCAAAACAATTGGAAATTAAAAGGATAACAACACAAGATAAGCCAAAAAGATTAGAGTTATTTTATTAACAAAGGTTTAAAACCCTTCATAAGTTGTCAAAATTGCCAACCCACGTTTCTACCAGCAAAACGTGGCCCGTCCACATGGGTTGGCAAAGGGTGTCCATTGTTTGTGCGGTCATAGCATGCAGGAAATTAAAAGGCGGCAGGATCACAATGGCTTCATCCCCCAAACAGAGGATCCCTCCACCATGTGTAATCCTACCTATTGTCTGAAGGATCCTGGATCCTCAACCCTAAACCTATTGTTCGAAGTTACAGACCATAATTGTTTAAAAAACATCAACAAACACAAAAAAAAAATTGGGCTCCGGCTATGTCTAGAAGTTGCCTTCATCGCCCAATCCTGCAGCTCAAGCCTTCGCTGCACCATCACCACCAGCTCCGCTTGCCTCTCCACCCTGATCCTTGCCAACATCACCACCCTCAAGCATCGGGACCTCCTCAGCCTCTTCATCATCCTCCAACTCTGCCAGCCTCGCCTTCCAGCCCTCAACGTCCCATGTGCTCTTGTCGAAGGCAGGATCCTGAGCTTCCGCAGCCATCTGCAGCTGGATCTTATATATGGCTATCGCAGCAGAGACCTTGGCATCCTGGGTGATATCATGCTTCTCATAATCAAAGTTGATCAGCATTTTGGCAGCATCATCCTTGGTAGCCCGGAGCTCCTTCTCAAGATCAGCAATCTTGAGATCCTTCAGCACACCCATTTGTTGGAGGTCAGCGATTTGGCGGTCTTGATCCTCAACGTGGCCAACATAAGTCTCTATTTCAGCAAATTTCTGCAAGGAAAACAAGGCGTAATGTCAGAAACAAGTGATCCTCAAAACTGTCAGGATAACAAACAGGGGCAGTGATCCTTACCTCGTTGAAGTAGTCCAGAAACTGTTGGCGGAGCAGGGGCAGACCTTGTAAATCCTCAGAGGCCTTTCTCTTCTTTCCTTTACCCCTAATTGGTGCTTTGGGGGCTGAAGCGCTTGGGCTAGCAGGATTCTTCTTCCTTGAGGATTTCACGTTGGTCAGATCATCGATGCCAAACTTTGAGGCAGACTTAGAAGATTTTCCAGCACCTACACAACCAAAATAAGATAAGTATTCTAATTAAACTTGAAAATCCTACATAGAATCACTTTTCAAATGAGGATACTTACTTGACATTGTGACAGAGGCAGAGGATACTTCTTGAGAATCCTGGATGGCAACCTGAAAAGTTCTTGTCTCCGGATCAAGCTTCCTAAAGGCCAAGAGTCTCTCTTTTGCAGCAGGAGTCAACCTAAGATGAGCAACGGATATAGCTGCACAATAAACAAGAAAGTGTTAGTGATCCTTATCTTAAGGAACAAGTTCTATGGTGATCCTTCCAGGATCCTCCATCCTACCATGGGTAGCCCACTCCTTGGGCAAATCCTTCCCATTAGGGATGGAATCTCTCCTAACAAAAAAGAATCGTCGCTTCCAGTTCGTGTCGTTTTTGGTCACTTTGAAAACAGGGTGATCCTCTCCAGCTTTTCGCTTGAACAAATATCGGTGGGATCCAAAAGTTGTAAGATCATACATCTCACCCAACTCCGCCATACCAAGGTCAATCCCCTCTTGTTCAATGATCCTCTCAAGGGTGTATAACACCCTCCAGATCATGGGCATAGCCTGGATATAGCAGATGCCGGTAAGAGAGAAAAAGGATTGAGTGAACTGTAGGAAAGGATACGAATATCCTATCAAGAACGGAGTAACCGGGAAAGCTACCCAAGTATCAGAAATAAAATCACTCAAAGCAGTGGGGGTAAAAGACTTGAAGAGAGTGTTCGCCGGAAAGCATTGACGGATTCTGTCGATTTGAGGATCGGTAAAACAGCACCTATCGGTGGGAGAACTTTGGTGATCCCTTGACCCTTCAAGGGGCTGTTCTTCTTAGGATCCTTATGCGGGGAGTTTCGGAGCAACATCTTTACAGAAGAATGGAAAGAAGAAGAAAAACAGAGCAAAAGAGAAGAAGATGAGAAGGAGAATACCTGGTTGATCTTCCGAATACGGTTATAAAGGGAGTCGCTTTGAATTTAAATTGTAACAACTGTCACTAAAACCATAATTAGGATGGTAATTAGCTATTAAGGAAACCCCAATTGAGAAACCCAAGTAATTCTGCACTAACCCTAAAATTTCCAGAACAATCAGAATCAGGATCAGGGCCCCTAAAACTCAGGGGGGGCAAAACCCTAGCCAACGATTATCCTCATAACTATTTGTAAAATTCGAAATTTACGAAACTGTCGACACAGCAAGCCTAGTTACACACGTAGCTACCTATAGAAAATAGGTTACCCCTCGCGTAGCGCGACGCCCATGGGGGGTACCCCTCGCGCTACGCGATAGGGTCAAATTTCGTGTATAAATAGTAGAGGTTGGGACTTGAATTCTGGCACAAAATCGACGTTAAAAGTCGAATTATACACAGAGTTATGCTCTGTTTACCACAATTAAACACACAAACCTCGAATCGCTGCCGCAATCAGGGTAATAACTCGATCGCTATTACGATTCAACGTCCGATCGATTGTAACTATCCAACGATAGTCCAGGTGCTGCTCAATTGAGCTTGTACTTTGATTATTCGTCGTGATTTCGACTTGAATATTAGAGTGCTGTTCGAATTCGGACTATGCTCTGTTATTCGTTGTGAATCCGATTGAATTATCGAGTATTGCACTGATTAATCGTTGTGAAGGTTTAATCTCGTGAATTTTCGTAATTGCTGTATTAGTTACAAACCCGTTTGTGTGAATTAGGCTAATCAGTAGACTAGACTCTGCCCAAATTGAATCAGCAGTATATCAAGGATATCTGTAGACTAAACTTTGCCCGTAGAAATCTGCAATGTGAGTTCATTTCTCTTTTCTCACCGTTTGTGAGTTTATACTCTTTTATCAAAGTTTTATCACCTTTTTTGTGAAACAATTATATTACAAAAAGCTTTCTAAAATCCTAAATAGTTACCAGTTATACTTACAGTGATTAAGTTATTATATTTTATAATAACTACTGGTATGGGAGGTATTATACATTATTTGATTCTCATTTCTATTACCCAGAAAGTTAGCATAACCATAATTATTATATATAAATCTAAATGGCAGATACCATAACAAAGTCAAGTATACTGTATTCTATTTGTAGTCAAGTTATTATATCATATTATTACAATTAGGGAATTAACATGTTTTGATAAGTTATAATAATTGACATAAAATGTCATTATTCTGAATTGCATGATTTGGTGCTAGAAATAATATATTTGACCAAGTAATAAGACATCATTATGTCCAAAGTCACTAGCTGAAAGAATGATCAGCAGTGATATGTCCAAAGACACTAGTTGAAAGAATGATCAACAGTGTTATAATTAGAGTCACTAGTTGAAAGAATGATGAACAGTGATAATGACCAGAAGCACTAGTTGAAAGAATGATCAACAGTGCCATGAATAGAATCGCTAGTTGAAAGAATGATCAACAGCGATATGACCAAAGACCTTAGTTGAAAGAATGATCAACAGTGTTATGAACAAGTGATATGGTCAGAGTCACTAGTTGAAAGAATGATCAACAGTGATATGACCCAGTCATAGGAATTGCCTAATGATAGATAAATTGAATAACAGTAAAGTATAGTTATTTGATTAATTCACTATTGGATGAAAGTAAACCAATGAGTGATATTATTGTTGTTCTATTGGAATTGCTATTATGTGACAAAATACTGATTGAGTAAGGTAAATGCAAATAAATATAAAACCTTAATACTGTAAGGTATAACAATATATTTGTATAAAAATGGAATGAATTCACTCAGCATTCCCGCTGACAAAACCTTTTTCAAACATGTTTCAGGTAATTATCATAAGGCTGGATACGGCACTGAAAGGCATCAAGAAATGGCTTATTAAAGAAATATTGTTTTATAAAATAAAATTTATCTTTATTAAAGCTACCATTTTAAAATAGGGAGTTATCCCATCTATTTAAATCAAATCCGGTGTTTTCTAAACTCTGATATTTTTCCTAACTCACGGTCTTGATGAAAATTCCGCTGCAATGTTTTTCAAAAATAATCACCGGTACCACGGGACTGCTCACGGCACCCGATTCCGTCCAGGGTGGGTCGGGGGTCGTGACAGAAGGTGGTATCAGAGCTAAGCCACTACTTTGAGCCTATAAGTGTTGTGATAATAATATTTAAACTTAAATAAAAGAGTTAGGAGATTGCTATTAACTGGTAGCACATCTGATAATATTCAAAAGTTGAATAAGAAAAGATGCATCCGTATAAGTTAAGCCACTTGCTTAAGCTAATTAGGTGTTCTTTAATACCTAAACAATAAAGTTAAGAAACTAATACAAATTAACTTATGTGTTGTACATGAATATGTATATGTCCATATGCACATATAATATCCTGGAGATATTATTTTTAATTATTATGTGATATTAATAAGTGAAAATATTTGCAATCCAGATGTCGAATGAAGTATCACTTAATTCAGAAGTTCATGCTAATAATGAAAATCCTTTGGATAAAAACGCTATAGAAAATCTAATAGCTCAAGGAATAGCTAATGCTTTACCTTTAATAATTAAAGCTGTTAAAAATCCCGTAGAACCCACCAAAGCTATGAGCAGTAAGCATACCCGTGACGATAGTTTTAACCATAGTGTCAATAGTGATAATAATGATATTATCAAAACCCCATTTCCTAAGAAGAAGAAGGCAATGACTCTCGGGTGTACCTACAAAGAATTTCTAGCCTGTAAACCAACCGAGTTCGCGGGCAGTGAAGGTGCCACGGCTGCTCTGCGATGGTTGGAAAAGACAGAGGCTGTTCTTACGATCAGCAAATGTGCTGAAGAAGATAAGGTGATGTATGCATCTAATCTTTTTAAGGAAGAAGCCTTAGAATGGTGGAATACAATTCTTCAGGCAAAAGGAAGGAACATGGCTTATGCCATTAACTGGGAAGAATTCAAGATGGTAGAAAGAAAATTTTGTCCTCCTTATGAAAAGGAAAGAATAACTAACAAGTTCCTAAATCATAAAATGACAGATGTGAATTGTCGTGAATATACGACAATATTCTTCGAATATGCAAGAATGGTACCAACTCTGGCTTCGCCAGAACCTGTACTAATTTCTCGTTATATTTGGGGATTAGTTAGCGAAATCCGAGACATAGTTAAGGCCGTTAGACCACAGACTATTGAGGAAGCAGTTGAACTAGCTAACATGCTGACAGATGGACTAATCCGCACAAGAGAAGAAAACAAGAAGAAAGAGTTAGCCCAGAAAATTTCCCAAGAACTCAAGAAGAAAGAAACTGAACCGTCATTAGAGCAACCTATCTGCAGAAATAGTAATAAAACGCATTCAGGACGATGTCGTTTTAGGAACACACCCTACTGTGACTTCTGCAAGATGACCGGGCACACAGAGGAAGAGTGCAGAAGGAAAACTAACATCTGTTACAATTGCGGGGAAACCGGACACATCAAACCGTATTGCCCAAAACTAACCAAAGCGTCTAACACCAAGGCTAGAACAACAGACGGAGCTAAGACGAACGCGCGAGCATACGTACTTACTACACAAGAAGTAGAGATGATTCCAGACGTAGTCACTGATATATATCTAAGTTAAGTTATTATTTGACCCTAGTACAAATAAAAGTTCATAAATAAATACATTACGTCAAATATTTCCTCTATTTCAGATCCATACCAAACTTGTTTGGTTTTCACTTTCGTTGAATCATTTATTTGGTCACGATCACCTTGTGGTGACGTTTTCATAAATTTGAAGCTTGTGCTAATCTCGTTGCACCTCTTACATACAGGTTTAATTATTCATTCATATTGAATCACTTTGATTTATTCTATCAAAACAATCTTAACACAATCGTGTGCTAAGATAATGATACACAAATTCATTTCATATTTCCGTGTATCTATCGAGCGCTTCGCAATCTTTATTGCTTTATCATCTTTGATCATTTCAATTTCAATCCAAAATCCTAATGTATTTATTTGAAACATTCGGATTTACTTCATTTAATTTACATCATGGTGAAACTCGTTTCATTCACCACTACTATGACACCTTGTGGCGTCATAATAAATTTATAGCTTGAACTATTTTCAATTTCACTCCTAATATACGAATTTTAATTTTTGGTTCATATTCTTAACCAATCTTAATACAACTATGTGTTAAGATAAAAGTACACAAATTCGTATCATATTCCGGTGTACTTCTTAAACGTTTCTTCTATCATCGAAAATTTTATAATATTTCATTTTGTCTTTTCATCATCAATTGAAACTCCTATTTGAAATGAATATCCAAGTTTTCTTCATTTAAACTTTCAATTGATTATACGGTGAAATTGTTCGAACACCGTAATTATTGAAATTATTCCAATCACTTACGACACCTTGCGGAGTCATTACAAACTTGTAGCTTGGGCTAATCCTAATCATACGAACCATTCAAAATCACTATATCCTTGCAATGTCAACACACTGATTTTTCTCTTATGATTCGATAATTAACAATGATCTTCGTGCCATTATTTCTGACCTTATTGATTCTGAGTTTTCCTCAGTTGCCAATCAAAGTAAGCTTTCTTTTGACCATGAATTTTATTCTAAAAAGTCATTTCACTAACTGTAAACAGATATCTATTTGATCATATATCTGTTGACTTGAACCTAGTCCCATTCGAAACTATATCATTTCATCTCATTCAGTGGTCATCGATTTCTTGAACTATTTCAGTTGAATTTTTTAAAAACCCTACTGATACAACTAGTATTCACAAAGTTTGACTCTGTGTCATTTACCTTAAAAGAATCCAGTTCCATTGACTAAATTATGACCTAAATCTGACGGAAATTGTGACAACTCGAACTTTAGACTTACTTTGTGTAACGATACGTGCTATTGAGAACGGTATTAATTGGATAACTATGTGATTATGTTATTATGTGCATTGTGTGATATATGTTTGTATGTTAATTGAGCCGAACCCAAACCACACATTATAACCGGTCACACAAGCCATTCGGGCCGCTCCTTGAAACCGGATCCCATTAGATAGCCGAGTTGGGCTCGGCCCACTCCCCACTCCCCACTCGCAAATACAAACCAAGTTAGGGGTTTGATTTCATGTTTTTCCTAAACACGTAAACACTCACACACACAACCCTACTTCTCTCTCTCTCGTCTCTCCCTCTCGGCTTGAGTTGAAACCCGACGGCACCAAGGATCCACGCTCGGATCAAATCCTACTCACCTCTTTGATATCGGTTAGTGTTTTACATTATGTTTGTAATCGTGATGTGTTACATGTTATGTAAATCGGCTGTGATTTAATATCGGTTGAATGATAATATGATTGTTATATAATCGGCTCTTATGTGTGATTGTTAAGATTTGATATTCATTAATCGGCTGTATGGGTTGTACGTGAATGATTGGACATATCTACATGTTAAGGTGTATTTTAGAAATCATGTTCGGATTGTATGAGATAAAATCAGTAAATGGTTTATATGATGTTTAACTAGAATGATATGAATATTGTTCATATGTTTCATAAGGGTTCATAGGACTGGATGATTAGAAAACCCTGTTTGATCGATGATTGCTTGAATGGTAAACTGTTAATCGTTCTTAATGATAATGTTAAAGATGTGTATGATTGAGAATAAATGCCATTTGATCCGATTTGTGAAACTGCCAATGTGTTAGCTGAAATTACGGAAGTAAATTGTCTAAAATCATGGAAAGTTGTTAGATGCCTTGTTGCGACCCAGATTGCGAGTCGATACCGCACCATCCCGACTCGAGACCACAACAGCATGAACCGAAACCACGGTTGCGAGTCCCGTTGCGACTCGTAACCGGACCATGACGAGCCGAGACCACCTGTTGCGACTCGTAACCAGCTGTTGCGACTCGTAACCCTCTGTTGCGACTCGAGATCGCCGGTTGCGACTCGAGACCGGTTATGCACGTACACTGTTTTGGGCCTACACTGTCACGGGCCCAATCATTTTGGGCCAAACATTTTGGACTTATGCAATGGACTGTTTAATATGTGGTATATAATTGGGCCGGGTTATGTTGGGACGAGATTAGAACGCACAAGTTATGCTCTTGACTGCTAAGTGTTACCATGTTCTATAAGTGCTCGAAACATGTTAACTTGTATGTTTTATACGTGCATTACGTGAAGTCAAAACCTGACTTGTATAAAAACCGTGATAGGACGTGGTTGACCATTTACTTGCTACCTGTACTCTTTGTGTATCTGCCGAGCAAACCAAGGTGAGTTCACACAGCCAAGGCATGGGATTCCCGGGTTGGGAATTGGGTTGGATATGTTGATATTGAAAGAGTCGTACTTACGCATTCACTAGACTATAGACCATCGTCCTCAGGATAGTCAGGACACGTTACGTAAAGCCTACGTAACCCAGTATTTGCCATTTGTCTCCCGGGTCGGGAGGACACGTTACGTAAAGCCTACGTAACCCAATACCTTCTACTGTCTTTCGGGTCGGAAGGACACGCTGCGTAAAGCCTACGTAGCCACCCATGCGTACCACTGTCCTCGGGGAAGGGCACGTCACGTAAAGCCTACGTGACCCAGTACGTATTCCCGTTCTCGGTTTAAGAAGAACACATGGTTGCACTAGTCTAGTAAGTACCATAATGGGAATCCCCCATTATAAAGGATAAACGTGAGAATCCCTCACCAGTAGTATATACTTGTATGGGAAGCCCCCACCAGTTGATTATACGCATTACTATTACGAACTTACTTTCTGTGAACTCGCTCAACTAGTTTGTTGATTATTTGCTGCATGCCTTGCAGGACCTTAGGTACATTATGGAGCTTGCACAGGGAGGAGCAGGTCGTTGTGGGATTCGGATCATGAACGATATCTGAACTTATAACTGTTTTGAGATTACTTTACTATGCTTCCGCTACTTAAACAATGTTTGGTTTTGAACATCAATCATGTCATGATGGATTACATTAATCACTCATATTATTATAAAATGCTATGTTTGATATGATTGATGGCTTGATCCTGGTCAGTCACGCTCCCAAGCGGTGATACTCCGCGTGTGGATTTTGGGGGTGTGACAGATTGGTATCAGAGCCATTGGTTTTAGAGAACTTGGTTTTAATATGGGAAAACGTTTTTATTAAAACCAGACTATAACCAGAACAGTGCTCTTAACGATCCACAACGACGCTTCGCTCCACGTGCAAGACTCGACATCCTAGGTAATAAGGTTTATGTTTATTGCCTGTATGCTAGAACTGCTTAGAACTTTGCTCGCATTACTCTTAGATACACATGATACAATAGCATGAGAATCCTTACGTGCTTACACTTTTCTGTCATCGCCCTACTCGCGAACCACTCTCACTTACGTTACTTTTTACTATGAAGATCATGTCTGGAAGAATTAACATGACCCAAGCCCAGCTAGAGGCTCTCGTTCAAGCTCAAGTTGCTGCGGCACTTGCAGCTGCTCAAGCAGGTAGTATACCCTGCAGTATAGATTCATACTAGGATCCTTAGATCCTGTAGTAACTCTCGTATTTAATCTCGTCCTATTCGTACACAATAGGTCAACACGCACAGCAACCTGTCTGCACATTCAAGAACTTCATGGACTGTCGTCCAAGTACTTTCAGCGGCACAGAGGGGGCAGTGGGACTCCTCCACTGGTTTGAGAAGCTAGAGTCAGTATTCGAAATGTGCGAGTGCCCTGAGGCTCGCAAAGTCAAGTATGCAACTGGCACCTTGGAAGGAATCGCGCTAACCTGGTGGAACGCGCAGGTGCAAATTCTGGGGTTGGCAGCTGCTAACGCCACACCCTGGAACGATTTTAAGGAACTTATCAAGAGGGAATATTGCACGCGTGAAGATATTCACAAGTTGGAAGACGAGCTGTATAATCTGAAAATGGTTGGGTCAGAGATCGAAGCGTATACTAAACGGTCGAACGAGCTGGCCGTGCTGTGTCCAACCATGGTGGACCCTCCATACAAGCGCATTGAGATGTATCTCAAGGGATTGGCGCCAGAAATCCAGAGCCATGTCACATCGGCTAATCTCGACAACATCCAGGATATTCAGCGTCTCGCTCATCGCATCACCGACCAGGCAGTGGATCAGAATAAACTGCCTAAGCGTGTCAACGCTACTGCTACAGTCACTCCTTCAGCTACTCCTGCTACTACTAGCGACAGCAAAAGAAAGTGGGATGGAGATTCCAGTAAAGGTTCAGCATCTGTTCAGTCTCAAGCTCAGCAACAGAAGACTGACCACTACCAGAGTCCCAGTCAGCAATCCTCTGGTGGTCATAGACGGGGAAGATATCAGGGTTTTCACCCCAAGTGTCACAATTGCAACAGGCACCATAGCGGCCCATGCAGCAAGGGTCGTTGCCAAAGGTGTCTCAAGATGGGGCACGAGGCCAAAGACTGTAGGAGCCCTCGTCCTGCAAATCAGAACCAGCAACCACAACAACCAGCTCCACCGAACCAGCAGCAGCAGCCACAGCGTGGAAATCGGGGATGTTTCCAGTGTGGGCCTGAAGGTCATTTCAAACGTGATTGTCCCCAGTTGAACCAGAATCGCAACAACAATAACCAGGGCAACGGGAACAACAACGGTGGGAACAACAACAATAATGGCAACGAGGCTAGGGGACGCGCTTTTGTGCTAGGTCGAGGTGACGCAGTGAACGATCCCAATGTGGTTATGGGTAAGTTTCTCCTCGACAATATATATGTTACTGTTTTATTTGATTCGGGTGCGGATACAAGCTATATGTCTGTGAATATGTGTCAACTGCTAAAGCGTACACCAACACTTTTACCCACCAAACATGTAGTAGAGTTAGCTAACGGTAAAAGTCTAGAAGCCACGCACGTAGTTCAGGGTTGTAATCTTATCCTAGCTGGTCAAGCTTTCTCTATCGATCTCGTTCCCATAGTTTTGGGTAGCTTCGACGTCGTGATTGGGATGGATTGGTTATCCCAACACCAGGCAGAAATCTTATGCAGCGAGAAGATAATTTGTATTCCTCGTTCTGGTCAGGAACCTCTCGAAGTACAAGGCGACAAGAGTGGTGCGGTGGTTGGCATCATCTCTTTCTTGAAGGCTCAGAAATGCTTACGAAAGGGGCACACTGCCATTCTGGCACTCGTTACAGACGCATCAGCAAAGGAAAAGAAATTGGAAGATATTCCAATTGTACGTGACTACCCTCAGGTGTTTCCTGAAGACTTACCTGGCTTACCGCCTCATCGTCAGGTCGAATTTCAAATCGAGCTCGCTCCAGGAGCAGCACCCATAGCTCGCGCACCATATCGATTAGCTCCATCAAAATTGGAAGAACTGTCAAAACAGCTGCAAGAGCTCTTGGAAAAGGGCTTTATTCGTCCAAGCTCTTCGCCTTGGGGAGCTCCAGTGCTTTTCGTGAGAAAGAAAGACGGTACGTTCAGGATGTGCATCGACTACCGTGAACTCAACAAGGTGACGGTGAAGAACCGATATCCTCTTCCGCGCATCGACGACTTATTCGACCAGTTGCAAGGGTCGAGTTACTACTCCAAAATAGACTTAAGGTCAGGGTATCATCAGCTGAGAGTCCGGGATGAGGACGTCTCCAAGACAGCCTTCAGAACTCGTTATGGTCACTACGAGTTTCTCGTCATGCCATTTGGATTAACGAACGCGCCTGCTGTATTTATGGACCTTATAAACAGGGTATGCAAACCCTATCTTGACAAGTTCGTCATAGTATTCATCGACGACATTCTGATTTACTCCAAGAGTCAGGAGGAGCACGAGCAGCATCTCCGTCTTATTTTGGAACTCCTTCGGAAGGAACAGCTGTACGCTAAACTTTCTAAATGCGACTTCTGGCTTCGTGAAGTCCACTTCTTAGGCCATGTGGTAAACAGGGATGGGATCCATGTCGATCCATCCAAGGTAGATTCGATCAGAAACTGGCCTGCACCGCGTACACCGACAGAAATACGCCAATTCTTGGGTTTGGCAGGTTATTATCGGCGGTTCATCAAGGACTTTTCAAAGATTGCTCAGCCGCTTACACTACTGACACAGAAGGGTGTCGTTTATCGCTGGGGAGAGCCCCATGAGACTGCTTTTCAGTACCTAAAGGATAGACTTTGCAGCGCACCTATTCTTTCATTGCCAGAGGGCACAGATGACTTCGTAGTATATTGTGACGCATCAATACAGGGTCTGGGTTGCGTATTGATGCAGCGGGATAAAGTTATTGCCTACGCCTCTCGTCAACTCAAGGTTCATGAACGGAACTACACGACGCACGACTTAGAGCTGGGAGCTGTTGTTTTCGCGCTTAAGATATGGCGACACTACCTGTACGGTACCAGGTGCACGATTTACACCGATCACAGGAGTCTCGAGCATATTTTCAAGCAAAAGGAATTGAATATGCGTCAACGACGATGGGTCGAGCTACTCAACGATTATGAATGCGCTATCAAGTATCATCCAGGCAAAGCCAATGTTGTGGCCGACGCCCTCAGTCGGAAAGACACTTTACCTCGGCGCGTGCGAGCGCTACAGCTTACGATTCAGTCTAGCCTTCCTGCACATATACGAGATGCTCAGGCAGAAGCATTGAAGCCCGAAAACGTCAAGGCTGAAGCCTTACGCGGCTCACGACAACAAATGGAACAGAAGGCAGACGGCGCCTACTATGTAACGGGGCGTATTTGGGTCCCACTTTATGGCGGTCTACGCGAACTTGTGATGGACGAAGCACACAAGTCTCGCTACTCGGTACATCCAGGGTCGGATAAAATGTACCACGACATCAGCACTACTTATTGGTGGCCTAGTATGAAGGCCCACATTGCTACGTACGTTGGAAAATGCTTGACCTGTGCGAGAGTCAAGGTTGAATATCAGAAACCAGCTGGCCTACTCCAGCAGCCTAAGATACCTCAATGGAAATGGGAAGAAATTTCCATGGATTTTGTTACAGGCCTACCTAGATCCCAGTGGGGGAATGATACCATATGGGTGATCGTGGATCGACTCACCAAGTCTGCACACTTCCTACCTATAAAGGAAACGGATAAGTTCTCCACTCTCGCAGACATCTATCTTAAAGAAGTTGTTTCGAGGCATGGGGTGCCCACATCTATCATTTCGGATCGCGATGCACGATTCACGTCAGAACTATGGCAAGCGATGCACAATTCTTTCGGCTCACGGTTAGACATGAGCACAGCATATCATCCTCAGACGGATGGGCAGTCTGAGCGGACGATTCAAACACTTGAAGACATGCTTAGGGCATGCGTTATCGATTTCGGCAACGGCTGGGAAAAGCACCTCCCTTTGGTGGAGTTTTCGTACAATAACAGTTATCACACCAGCATTCAAGCCGCTCCATTCGAGGCATTGTACGGGCGTAAATGCCGGTCACCTCTCTGTTGGGCAGAGGTGGGGGATAGTCAGATTACGGGTCCAGAGATTGTAGTGGACGCCACAGAAAAGATTGCACAAATACGACAACGCATGGCGGCAGCACGCGACCGTCAGAAAGCCTACGCGGACAAGCGTAGAAAGCCTTTGGAATTTCAGGTCGGGGACCGGGTATTATTGAAAGTCTCACCCTGGAAGGGTGTGGTACGTTTTGGCAAAAGGGGCAAACTAAATCCGCGGTACGTCGGACCGTTCGAAATCATAGAAAAGATTGGCAAAGTAGCATACAAGCTAAACCTACCAGCTGAACTCGGGGCAGTTCACAATGTCTTTCATGTATCGAACTTAAAGAAGTGCCTATCAGATGAAACCCTCATCATTCCTTTTAAGGAACTCACTATCGACGAGCGGTTGCAGTTCGTCGAGGAACCAGTTGAAATCACGGACCGGGATGTGAAGGTCCTCAAAAACAAGAGAATCCCTCTTGTTCGAGTTCGTTGGAACTCCAAACGTGGCCCAGAGTACACCTGGGAACGCGAAGACAGGATGACAGAAAAGTACCCCCAGTTATTCGAAACCAATGCAACCACTGTTGAGGCTGAAGCTACTACTTCGGAATTTCGGGACGAAATTCCAGATCAACGGGGGGAGGATGTGACACCCCAGGAAAACCAGTGAACGTTATAACTTACCTAGCTTCCTCAGTGAGTGCATACCAAATTTCGGGATGAAATTTCCAATTAGTTGGGGATAATGTGACAACTCGAACTTTAGACTTACTTTGTGTAACGATACGTGCTATTGAGAACGCTATTAATTGGATAACTATGTGATTATGTTATTATGTGCATTGTGTGATATATGTTTGTATGTTAATTGAGCCGAACCCAAACCACACATTATAACCGGTCACACAAGCCATTCGGGCCGCTCCTTGAAACCGGATCCCATTAGATAGCCGAGTTGGGCTCGGCCCACTCCCCACTCGCAAATACAAACCAAGTTAGGGGTTTGATTTCATGTTTTTCCTAAACACGTAAACACTCACACACACAACCCTACTTCTCTCTCTCTCGTCTCTCCCTCTCGGCTTGAGTTGAAACCCGACGGCACCAAGGATCCACGCTCGGATCAAATCCTACTCACCTCTTTGATATCGGTTAGTGCTTTACATTATGTTTGTAATCGTGATGTGTTACATGTTATGTAAATCGGCTGTGATTTAATATCGGTTGAATGATAATATGATTGTTATATAATCGGCTCTTATGTGTGATTGTTAAGATTTGATATTCATTAATCGGCTGTATGGGTTGTACGTGAATGATTGGACATATCTACATGTTAAGGTGTATTTTAGAAATCATGTTCGGATTGTATGAGATAAAATCAGTAAATGGAATGATGTTTAACTAGAATGATATGAATATTGTTCATATGTTTCATAAGGATTCATAGGACTGGATGATTAGAAAACCCTGTTTGATCGATGATTGCTTGAATGGTAAACTGTTAATCGTTCTTAATGATAATGTTAAAGATGTGTATGATTGAGAATAAATGCCATTTGATCCGATTTGTGAAACTGCCAATGTGTTAGCTGAAATTACGGAAGTAAATTGTCTAAAATCATGGAAAGTTGTTAGATGCCTTGTTGCGACCCAGATTGCGAGTCGATACCGCACCATCCCGACTCGAGACCACAACAGCATGAACCGAAACCACGGTTGCGAGTCCCGTTGCGACTCGTAACCGGACCATGACGAGCCGAGACCACCTGTTGCGACTCGTAACCAGCTGTTGCGACTCGTAACCCTCTGTTGCGACTCGAGATCGCCGGTTGCGACTCGAGACCGGTTATGCACGTACACTGTTTTGGGCCTACACTGTCACGGGCCCAATCATTCTGGGCCAAACATTTTGGACTTATGCAATGGACTGTTTAATATGTGGTATATAATTGGGTCGGGTTATGTTGGGACGAGATTAGAACGCACAAGTTATGCTCTTGACTGCTAAGTGTTACCATGTTCTATAAGTGCTCGAAACATGTTAACTTGTATGTTTTATACGTGCATTACGTGAAGTCAAAACCTGACTTGTATAAAAACCGTGATAGGACGTGGTTGACCATTTAGTTGCTACATGTACTCTTTGTGTATCTGCCGAGCAAACCAAGGTGAGTTCACACAGCCAAGGCATGGGATTCCCGGGTTGGGAATTGGGTTGGATATGTTGATATTGAAAGAGTCGTACTTACGCATTCACTAGACTATAGACCATCGTCCTCAGGATAGTCAGGACACGTTACGTAAAGCCTACGTAACCCAGTATTTGCCATTTGTCTCCCGGGTCGGGAGGACACGTTACGTAAAGCCTACGTAACCCAATACCTTCTACTGTCTTCCGGGTCGGAAGGACACGCTGCGTAAAGCCTACGTAGCCACCCACGCGTACCACTGTCCTCGGGGAAGGGCACGTCACGTAAAGCCTACGTGACCCAGTACGTATTCCGGTTCTCGGTTTAAGAAGAACACATGGTTGCACTAGTCTAGTAAGTACCATAATGGGAATCCCCCATTATAAAGGATAAACGTGAGAATCCCTCACCAGTAGTATATACTTGTATGGGAAGCCCCCACCAGTTGATTATACGCATTACTATTACGAACTTACTTTCTGTGAACTCGCTCAACTAGTTTGTTGATTATTTGCTGCATGCCTTGCAGGACCTTAGGTACATTATGGAGCTTGCACAGGGAGGAGCAGGTCGTTGTGGGATTCGGATCATGAACGATATCTGAACTTATAACTGTTTTGAGATTACCTTACTATGCTTCCGCTACTTAAACAATGTTTGGTTTTGAACATCAATCATGTCATGATGGATTACATTAATCACTCATATTATTATAAAATGCTATGTTTGATATGATTGATGGCTTGATCCTGGTCAGTCACGCTCCCAAGCGGTGATACTCCGCGTGTGGATTTTGGGGGTGTGACAGAAATATCATAACCCAAATCTCGAGGACGAGATTTTCATTAAGGTGGGGAGGATGTAACAACTGTCACTAAAACCATAATTAGGATGGTAATTAGCTATTAAGGAAACCCTAATTGAGAAACCCAAGTAATTCTGCACTAACCCTAAAATTTCCAGAACAATCAGAATCAGGATCAGGGCCCCTAAAACTCAGGGGGGCAAAACCCTAGCCAACGATTATCCTCATAACTATTTGTAAAATTCGAAATTTACGAAACTGTCGACACAGCAAGCCTAGTTACACACGTAGCTACCTATAGAAAATAGGTTACCCCTCGCGTAGCGCGACGCCCATGGGGGGTACCCCTCGCGCTACGCGACAGGGTCAAATTTCGTGTATAAATAGTAGAGGTTGGGACTTGAATTCTGGCACAAAATCGACGTTAAAAGTCGAATTATACACGGAGTTATGCTCTGTTTACCACAATTAAACACACAAACCTCGAATCGCTGCCGCAATCAGGGTAATAACTCGATCGCTATTACGATTCAACGTCCGATCGATTGTAACTATCCAACGATAGTCCAGGTGCTGCTCAATTGAGCTTGTACTTTGATTATTCGTCGTGATTTCGACTTGAATATTAGAGTGCTGTTCGAATTCGGACTATGCTCTGTTATTCGTTGTGAATCCGATTGAATTATCGAGTATTGCACTGATTAATCGTTGTGAAGGTTTAATCTCGTGAATTGTCGTAATTGCTGTATTAGTTACAAACCCGTTTGTGTGAATTAGGCTAATCAGTAGACTAGACTCTGCCCAAATTGAATCAGCAGTATATCAAGGATATCTGTAGACTAAACTTTGCCCGTAGAAATCTGCAATGTGAGTTCATTTCTCTTTTCTCACCGTTTGTGAGTTTATACTCTTTTATCAAAGTTTTATCACCTTTTTTGTGAAACAATTATATTACAAAAAGCTTTCTAAAATCCTAAATAGTTACCAGTTATACTTACAGTGATTAAGTTATTATATTTTATAATAACTACTGGTATGGGAGGTATTATACATTATTTGATTCTCATTTCTATTACCCAGAAAGTTAGCATAACCATAATTATTATATATAAATCTAAATGGCAGATACCATAACAAAGTCAAGTATACTGTATTCTATTTGTAGTCAAGTTATTATATCATATTATTACAATTAGGGAATTAACATGTTTTGATAAGTTATAATAATTGACATAAAATGTCATTATTCTGAATTGCATGATTTGGTGCTAGAAATAATATATTTGACCAAGTAATAAGACATCATTATGTCCAAAGTCACTAGCTGAAAGAATGATCAGCAGTGATATGTCCAAAGACACTAGTTGAAAGAATGATCAACAGTGTTATAATTAGAGTCACTAGTTGAAAGAATGATCAACAGTGATAATGACCAGAAGCACTAGTTGAAAGAATGATCAACAGTGCCATGAATAGAATCGCTAGTTGAAAGAATGATCAACAGCGATATGACCAAAGACCTTAGTTGAAAGAATGATCAACAGTGTTATGAACAAGTGATATGGTCAGAGTCACTAGTTGAAAGAATGATCAACAGTGATATGACCCAGTCATAGGAATTGCCTAATGATAGATAAATTGAATAACAGTAAAGTATAGTTATTTGATTAATTCACTATTGGATGAAAGTAAACCAATGAGTGATATTATTGCTGTTCTATTGGAATTGCTATTATGTGACAAAATACTGATTGAGTAAGGTAAATGCAAATAAATATAAAACCTTAATACTGTAAGGTATAACAATATATTTGTATAAAAATGGAATGAATTCACTCAGCATTCCCGCTGACAAAACCTTTTTCAAACATGTTTCAGGTAATTATCATAAGGCTGGATACGGCACTGAAAGGCATCAAGAAATGGCTTATTAAAGAAATATTGTTTTATAAAATAAAATTTATCTTTATTAAAGCTACCATTTTAAAATAGGGAGTTATCCCATCTATTTAAATCAAATCCGGTGTTTTCTAAACTCTGATATTTTTCCTAACTCACGGTCCTGATGAAAATTCCGCTGCAATGTTTTTCAAAAATAATCACCGGTACCACGGGACTGCTCATGGCACCCGATTCCGTCCAGGGTGGGTCGGGGGTCGTGACATAAATGCATTCGATCCTATCCCTATTTCTATTTATAATGATGATTTGTGCAGGGCTGTCACTTCTGTGACATCAGATCACAACGGATAGTTCCATTGTAACGGCTATATATCCGTTAAGTCAGTTAGAGATAAGACCGGCAAAATATAACTCGTTTATATTAGATAAATACTCCTTATATTTTGGGGGCAATTGTTAGGGCTGGATTTTTATGACTTATGATCCTTACATGTGATCCTAACCAGTGATCCTTGTTTCTTTGGCAGATAGTGATCCTCAGAAGAGTTCCAGGATCAGGATCACGGACCATCCTAGGGATCCTCATACTAACGATTGTTCTCTTTGGATTTAATGTTGTCTTGCAGGAATTTCAAGTAGGATCCGCTCTTAACAACGTAAACAAGGAACCTGTCACGCTACTTTGGCATATGCATAATCAAAGATGGACGTTGTGGACAATATGGAAACTCAGCACAATTTAAGGGCGATAATTTAGGCTAAATTTACTTCTATTCTTGAAGGGGTAACGAGCTAATAGTTAGGTTATTTACCTAAAATACGACCACACACACTTGTATAAGTAGCACTCTTCAACATTCGGAAGACACAACACATTTCTCACACGCTTTAGCATACGATACTATAGTGATCCTTGTACCTGGCTCGTTACCATCCGAAGTTGTAAACATTGTTTGTTATATTGAAGTTTGGTGATCGGTAGTTTCCATCACCCGAGGTTTTTTATGCCGGAGGTCATTCATTGATCAAGGGCTTTTTCCTCGTATAAATCCTTGTGTCACTTGTGCATTTTACATTTGAGCGATCCTTCACTTTGTTCATCATACCAAGCATCATTCCCCGTTTACATAGAGTTTGGTTGCATTATCTTTAAGTGATTTTTGACCAAAACACCAGTGATCTTTACAGGATAACTCAAGGACATCAGGAATCCTTGAGGGATTATGTGAACAAATTCAGTCGGGAATCCTTGGATATCCCACATCTTGAGTTGCAACAGCGGTGCAAGCCTTTAAGATGGGGTTGCAAAAGGACTCTCAGTTTTATCAGGATCTTGTAATGAATCCCTGCAGGAATCTCGACGAGGCTCGTAACAGGGCTCTAAGATATATTCGATTGGAGGATGACAAGAAAATGCAAGAAAGGATGAATGCATCCTCGACATACGAATCGACTAACAGGAAGTCAGAATCCTCGTATAAGCCATATCGCTCTAAGCCATATGGCAGAAACGATAACAAGAGAGTGAACGTTGTTGAAGACGAGGATCCTGAAGAATATCCTGAACTATCTGAATATTGTTTTTCTGTTAATATACCTGAACTAATGTATGCTATGCAGGGTCTGGGAGATAAAGCCAGGTGGCCTCGGAAGAATCAACAAAAAGCTGATTGGAAGGATAAATCCAAATGGTGTGCTTTCCACGAAGATTTCGGACATGTAACTGAGGATTGCATTGCTCTAAGGAAAGAAATAAGCTATCTTCTAAGCAAGGGATATCTGAAAGATCTCTTAGGAAGAAAGAAGAATAAAGGTCAGGATACTGAGAAGGATCCTGAGCGAGCAGCATCACCTCCCGCGGATGCCAAGATAATCAACTTCATTTCGGGAGGATCCGACATTTGTGGGACTTCGTATTCGGCAGCAAAGAGACATGCAAAGGAAGCTAAGGCCGAAAGGGGAGACAAACCTGTTAGGATGACTACCCTCACAACTGACCAAGTGATCACTTTTGATGCAGATGACAGGGATACTTTCCAGGATCCTCACCATGATGCTCTGGTAATAACATTGTATGTGGCTAACCATTTTGTACGCAGGATACTGGTTGATAATGGCAGCTCCGTCAACATAATCCAACTAGAAACTCTGAAGAGAATGAATGTATCTCCAATGGATATCACTTCAAAGTCTACCTTGCTTGTTGGGTTCAGTGGAGAGGCTAGAAACACAGTGGGAGAGATAAAGTTGCCAGTATACGTTGAAGGAGTCAACAAGATGCAACGTTTCTGTGTGATGGATTCTCTATCCTGCTATAACATCATCCTGGGAAGATCGTGGATTCACGATATGAAGGCCGTACCGTCAACATATCACTAATGTATCAAGATCCCTACCCCTTGGGGAGTTGTCAAAATCGATAGTGATCAGCAAGAAGCGAAAGAATGTTACTCATCCTCAATGAAATCCTCGGCCAAACCGAGTCCAGCATAGCAATTAAAGATGCGGGCCCAGGATATCGTGGAGAATTCGGAGCAGGATGTGAAAAAAGTTATCCTGGACCAGGATAATCCTGATATCTCGGTGCTCGTAGGAACCAATATCCCTCAGGATATTGAAGAACAATTAACTAACTTTCTGAAATGTAGGATGTCAACATTCGCATGGAAGCATGAGGATATGACAGGTATATCAAAATACATTATTACTCACAAGCTTGGAATTGACAGGTCATACAAGCCTATACAACAAAAAAGAAGGAAATTCGCCCCTGAACGGAACGCGATTATCCAAGAGGAAGTTGAGAGATTATTGAAGTCTAGGATGATTAGAGAAGTCAAATTCCCTAGATGGCTAGCAAATGTGGTAGTGGTTCAAAAGAAGAATGGGAAGTGGAGAGTCTGTGTAGACTACACAGACCTAAACAAAGCTTGTCCAAAAGACCCATTCCCTCTGCCTCATATAGACTCGATGGTGGATGCCACTGCCGGCCATGAAATGTTAACCTTCATGGATGCATCCTCAGGATTCCAGCAGATTCAAATGGAACCTTCAGACCAGGAGGATACTGCTTTCATGACACCGACAGGTATTTACTGTTATACTGCTATGCCTTTTGGTTTAAAAAATGCAGGTGCAACGTACCAGAGATTGGTGAACATGATGTTCAAAGACAAACTGGGGGATACCATGGAAGTATATATCGATGATATGGTGGTGAAATCTAAAAAGGCTGAGGATCACCTCCAGGATATCAAGGGAGCATTTGATATCCTGGACCAATATAACATGAAGCTGAATCCTGCTAAATGCCATTTTGGAGTGGGGGCAGGAAAGTTCCTTGGATACATGGTGACAAAAAGAGGGATAGAGGCAAGCTCGGAGCAGATTAAAGCTATCTTGAATATAAAGTCACCCTCGAATATGAAGGATGTTCAGCGGTTAACAGGACGAGTGGCAGCCTTAAATAGGTTTATTTCAAGATCCTCGGAAAAGTGTAAAGAATTCTATGATATCCTGAAAAAGAATAAAAAATTTGAATGGGGCGAGAAGCATGAAGCAGCCCTACAGGATTTGAAGCAGTATCTCTCAACCGCGCCTCTATTAATGAAGCCTGAGGATGGTGAACCATTATCCCTGTATCTTGCAGTATCAGGGAATGCAGTAAGTGCAGTACTCGTAAAGGATCACGAAGGTCAGCAGTATCCTGTCTATTATGTTAGCAAAAGTTTATTAGATGCTGAAACTAGATATTCTCACCTAGAAAAGCTAATACTGGCTCTAGTAATGGCATCAATAAAGCTTAGACATTATTTTGAAACACATAGGATTCATGTTAAAACTAATTATCCTGTTAAGAATGTGCTTAGGAAACCGGAGATGTCGGGTAGAATGGCTAACTGGTCGGTAAGATTAAGTGCCTATGATTTAATATATGAACCTAGAAATGCAATAAAGTCTCAGGCTCTAGCGGACTTTGTGGCTGATTTCAGTAGTGATATTCAAAATGAAGTAGACCTAGAAGTGCAACAACTAGGAGAGAACTTAGAATCCTGGACATTATATACTGATGGTGCATCTAATGTAAGGGGTGTAGGTTTAGGTATACTACTAAAATCGCCACAGGGAGACATAATACCCCAGGCTGTTAGATGTGAATTCCCTGCTACTAACAATGAGGCAGAATATGAAGCTTTAATTGCAGGATTAGAATTGGCTAAGAATATGAATATCAAGAATTTGCAAGTATATGTTGATTCCTTGTTAATTACTAATCATTTTAATGGATCCTATGCAGTCAAGGGTGAGAAACTAATTGAATACCTCGGTATTCTTAAAAAATTAGCAGGATATTTCGATATTTTTACACTTGAACAGGTACCAAGAGAGGATAACGCCGAAGCAGACGCATTGGCAAACTTGGGATCATCAATCAGGATACCAGAAGGAACCCCAATACCGATATTACATATCTTGTATCCTGCAACGAATACTCAGGATAAGGAAGTAGCAGGTATTCAGGATCCCGGAGCGGTGTATCCTGAAGAGGATCCTAAATCCTGGACGGCCCCAATCATGAGATATCTCAGGGAAGGACATATCCCCAGAGATGAAAATCCTAAGGCATTTAGGATGAAGGTATCACGATTCACTATTATAAATAACATTTTATACAAGAAATCTCTTGCAGGACCATATTTGAGATGCTTGGAGGATCCTGAAGCCAAAGAAGTACTTCAGGATATACATGAAGGGGATTGTGGTAACCATACTGGGGGCAGGTCATTATTCTCAAAAGTATTGAGGACAGGATATTATTGGCCAACAATGAGAAGAGATACCGCAGAGTATGCTCGAAGATGTGATGCGTGTCAAAGACATAGCAACATACTGCATCAACCTGCTGAACCATTATATCCTGTTGTTTCCCCTTGGCCATTTATGAAGTGGGGTATGGATATAGTGGGAAAGCTGCCAAAAGCCCCGGGAGGAAAAGTCTTTATGCTGGCAATGACGGATTATTTCTCTAAGTGGGTTGAAGCTGAAGCGTTTGTCCAAGTTAGAGACCAAGAAGTGGTATCCTTCATAAAAAGGAATATCCTGACCTGGTTTGGGGTACCAGCTGAAATCATCTGTGATAATGGGTCCCAGTTTATAAGCAAGAGGACCACTGATTTCTGCAAGAGTTGGGGGATCAAAATGATAACATCTACTCCAGTACACCCTCAAGCGAATGGGCAAGCAGAATCCTCAAACAAGTTAATTGTCAACAATTTGAAAAAGAGACTTGGGGCTAAGAAAGGAAGATGGGCGGAAGAATTACCATTTGTCCTATGGGCTGACAGGACAACTGTGAAGAATGCTACTGGGCAAACTCCATTTTCCTTAGTATTTGGAGCAGAGGCAGTAATCCCGATAGAGATGGCGATACCTACAGCAAGATCCAACCTCAGGGATCCTGAGAAGAATCCTGAAGCCCTATGTCAAGAATTAGATACTATTGATGAGGCAAGGGATGCGGCAAAGATGAGAATGGCAGCATACCAGCAAAGAATATCCAGAGCATATAATAAGAATATCAGGACCAGAAGATTTAGGGTTGGAGATTGGGTGTTAAGAAAGGCTTTTCAGAATACTACGAATCCTGTTGATGGAAAGTTGGCCCCAAAATGGGAAGAACCATACGAAGTTGAATCAGAGGCGGGAAAAGGAGCATACAGACTCAAGAATATGGAGGGGGATATGCTACCGAGGTCTTGGAATGCTATACACCTCAAGCTCTATTTCAAGTGAGTTTAGAATTTAAGTTCTAACTCAGGATGGTATGAATTCTACCTTTTTTAAATATGTTTGGTTTAATTTATTCTTTGTAACCCAATACTGACTTAAGCATTGGAGGGGTGTTAGCCAAGCTAACACCCAACTTAGTTTACAACTGTTTTGCAAGATATGTTTCAGGATGCAGCTCTAGGATATGTACTCAGGATAACTCGGAAGATTAGAGGATTGGCCCCCTCTCTCACGTTTAAGGGATACTGATCCCTTCACAGGTTTAAAGGTATTCATCTTTCTTCCGAATTGGGTTTAAACACCCCGCCTGGAGCGCAAGTTATTCAGGGATAGTTCAAGGTGGCGGGACCAGTCCATGTAAAAGTGGCTGACAATTTCGTTACTGTTGGCTATATCCTGAATCCTAAAGGTATATGAGGATTGATCACCCTCTCTCACGAAAGGGTATTTTCATACTCTCTAAGGTTTAAAGGTTTTCACCTTTCTAAGTCTTGGAGTTTATACACTCCCGCCTGTAGCGCATGAAAATTTGGGATTTTCCCCAGGATACAAGGGATTTATCTCCAGTATATCCTTGGGTTTTACCTTTGGGACGTAAAAATTGCCTATGCAATGGAAACTGACATTCGGAAGATATCTAAAGCATTTGAAGGCATTGTACACAAGGGACATTCCCACTAAGGTGGTGCTACAAAGCTGAAAGGATAGGACTAATGCACTAAGTACCTCCTACAGGGGACATCTTTATGGGAAGAATTGCAAGGAGACTGAAGTCTGGTAATAGGTTTATACCCTATTTCTGGTATGATCTTTCCTTTGTAAACATCGTTTAAGTTTTTTGCAATATTATAAAAGGACAAGTATCCTGATATATTCTCAAAGTCCTTTTCAGAATATCTGATTAGGATGTTTGACACTAGTGATGGTTTGGAACTTTGATCATTTAAATACTATTGAAAACTAGTTGTTTATCAAAAACTTTCTGCAAAGTTGAAGGGATGTTTGGAAGTTCTATCTAATAAAAAGTTTTTACAGTATATCGCTGGGCATACTGATCAGGATATTTTATAAGATAACAGTATGAAATATTTTGCAAAAGCTAAGAGTTACACTAAGTAATGCAAGGTAACAGACAATAAGTCAAAAGATAGTTATATTATTAACAGGTCAAAAGTCGTGCTTTTGGTTTCACCTCAAACCGAGGCCCATCCGCCAAAAGCACGATTAGTTTTTACCATACTAGTGTAACGGTTGCAGGGTATATCTCCAAACAGAACCTGTCCACCTACAACCGTTATCACATTCAAAACAAGTTATACTAACTGATGACCAAGGGCTTCGTCCTAAAACCTAGGACCCATCCACCTTTGGTCATCACATTGTTCTAGTGCAGGAAATGTAAATTGTTCGAAGACAGGAAAAGTAAATTGTTTATGCAACCACAACCATGAAATTAAAAAGTGGGCTCCGGCCTCCGCACATACATCTATCATCGCCCACATTGCTGCGCTTAGCGGGCAGCTCCCTCTTCCATCGTATCCTCTCCAGCAGCATCCTCTCCAGCATTCATCCCAATCTCATCAGCAGCATCCTTTATAGCACCAGCATCCTTTATAGCACCAGCATCATCTACCTTCTCGGTCACCTTAGCGGGTTCCTCTGCAGCAGGTTTGGAGGGGGGCTCCATGGGATTGCCACCAAGATCCTTCAGTTTCATCTCCCAGGCTTTGATATTCCATGAAGGGCATTCAAAGCCCAAAGCCCTAGCCTCATATGCCATTTTTAGCCTGGCCTGGAGGAGGGAGATGACAACTGAATTCTTAAGGCTCTCCCGGTACGAAGCCATATCTTGCTCGTGTTGAACCCGGGCCGCGTCGGACTTAGCTTGAGCCTCTTGGGTGATCTTCTGGATGGTAGACTGGTGGTCTTGAGTCATGGCCTTGTACTTGGCTTCTTAATGTTCCGATTTGGCGGTGGCGATTGCTGCTTGATCAGCGATGGTAGCCTCAGCCTTCTTCAGCTTGCTCTCTAACATGACATTCGAGCCACATGCGTCCTCGTAGAGGAATACCAGGCGTTCAAGGCCCTGTAAGGTAGGTAAACAGGTATCAGCCTAAACTAACATTTGTAATTAGCATATGGTGCATGATATAGGCCGGAATACTAACCTGGTTAAGGAAACCTGTCATGAATTTGCTGGAGTCCATGAACCCGTGATTCTCAAATGGGAATACATGGGGAGTAGTAGGATGATCTGCTTCCTTCCTCTTCCGGGAGCTGGAGGCCCGGGTCCTGGACGCTGGAGGAGCTTTGGGAGCGGTGGTAGTCTTTGAGCTGCTGGGCTTTGGAGTGTCAGCTGGCTTTGGATTAATTTCTTGTTTGATGGGTGCAAGGCTGGAATAACTATCCAACTCATCAAGTTGGAAGCCTTCGAGGTTGATGACCGGCACTGTGTCAAGGGAGAAGTGTTTAATTTATGTCATTTATATCCTATAGTCAATTTGCTCACCTATACTTACCAGACATTTCTGAACTAGATTTCTGACTTGAGTTTGTGAGAGACAGGGAGAAAGTTCTTTCGGCAGCAGGAAGTCGGTAAATCTCTCTGATACTGGGTTGTGATTCTGCACTTGGGGGTGCTAGGTCTCTGAAATTCGCTGCAAGAAAATTAGGATATCGGTCAGAATACAGTTAAGAATATATTTGGGGATGCTCCTAAAACCCTAGATCCTACCCTTGGTTAGCCATCTAACTGGCAGGTCGAGACCCCCGTCAATGGAGTCCCTCTTTACGAAAAAGAACTTTCGTTGCCACTGATCTTCGTTCTTGGTGGCTTTAAGGATTAGGGGATTTTTGGAAGTGGAAAACAGGAGAAAACGGCTATTTCCATGAGATCTCAATCGATATGCTATGGGAAGGTCTTCAATACACAAGTCAGGGCAATGACGAGATTTGATTTGGTCGAGCACCATTAAAACCCGCCAGACCATTGGCATGGTTTGAGCATAACTAAGGCCGGTAAGCTCGAAGAAACGAGGGATGAAGGGTGGAAATGGGTACCGGAGTCCTAAAGAAAAGGGGTAGGCAAAGAAGCAAACCCACTCATCTGATGACGCGTCTGATCGGACCTCCCGATCAAAAGGGCGAATGACTGTTCCGATGGGAAAAGCGCCGGAATCCTTCAGAGCGGCGATATCGGCATTGTTAAAAGAGCAGGTCTCTTTTTCTAGTTCTCGTATGAGGTTTTGGCTCACGAGGGTTGGGATCGGTTCGTTCGAATGAGATCTTGTTCGTGATGCCATGGAAAATATCGAGCAAATTACAAGAAATTCAAAGAAAGAGGACGAGAGAGAGGACGAGTACCTGAAAATTGCTTGGAGAGAAGTGATGATAATGTGAGATATCTCAGTCAATTATAGGTTGGGTATAGGGGGTGAAGAGTAAAAGAAGCGTGGGAAGTTGCACAAAGTCATCTCAAACGTCATTTCATCTTAATTGCCTCGGTTTGCGAGATAAGGTCTTTGAAATATATCCGTTGGATTGGTACACCAACAGATATATTTGGGGACAATTGTTATGGGTCAATTTTTAAGCATACATATCCTGACCAATATCCTGCCTTTGTTTGTTCGCTTGTGACCAGGATGCTGGAAGAGGATATTGCTGACATCTTGGGTAATATCCTGAGATTTATTAATTAACCACGTGCAGGTTGAAGGTCAAGACTTACTAACGGTCGGAAGGACTTCTTCTCCTCAAGACTCGGACGAATTTGTTGAAGAAGAGACGTTAAGCCCGAAAGACCAGGTCCACAACGTTCAATGAAGGAATATTCGGTGGATCCCGCAAGTTTAGGATAGTTAGTTAATTTATCTTTACTATAAATAGATGTGGCGGATCAGTTTAAGGCACACACTCTTTCACCAACACTTTCGTACACTCTTGCTCTCTAGATCACTGCTGTCACCACACTTGTATCCAACTCACGTTGTAACACTTAGTCGATCCGCACCACATCTGCACTGTATCCTGATATTTGAAGCAATAGAAGAACAAGGCAGCTGCGATTGTCAGCTCCCGAGGTTTTATGTCGGCGATCTAGATTGATCAAGGGCTTTCCTCGTACATCTCGTGTCATTTACTTTACTTTCTGTTCATTGTTTGATCATTGATACAGCTCGATATCCTGAGCCGTATCCCGAATACTGATTTTATAAACAACTTAACAAGCACATTTCCAATAACACTTTCTAGCACACTACCTCACTTAACTAATTTGATCACTAAATTGATTAGGTAATTTTTGACCAAAACACCAGGTACACTGGATATCATGTCCTTCAATTTCTGAAGCTCCCTAGAAAATGTTGATGTCCTACCTGCATCCTGTAAAGATCCAATACCATTAGTAGCAAGAGTATTATTATTATTAGATATGTTACCAGTCTGAGGATTCTAGCCATATCCTGAAGCATATCCCGAGCTTCTCACAATTGACACCCTAACCGAAGAGGGTATCTCAGGAGTATGATTCTGAGAATGGCTAGGCACAATATTCCCCCTGTTATCCTCAGTCATACTGCAGAACTGAAGTTCAAAGCTCTGGGTTGCAATGGAGTGACAGTATCCTCAGCGGGCCTGCTTGAGCTGGATTTTAAGAGTTGTATCTCTCTCATCAGCATTTGGTTAGTCTCCTGCTGCTGCCTCATCTGTTCCTATACACTACCAAACAGAGTTAGAATTTCTTCATTAGAGGCCAAAACAGGAGCAGATCCCTGAATGTTGCGAGCGGGGATAACATCCTAAGGCAGTGAAGAGGCTTGCGTTCTCGGAGGAGGTGCTAGAAGCACCGAACCAATTGATGCAGAGGTTGTAGCAGACACGGTGGGAGAGCTCATGTTTGATCTCGAGGCCATTGAAAATAGTGTAGCAAAAAGTTTTGAAAATAGAAAACCAAGTAATGATTTTGCAAAAGCTTTTAGTAGAAATAGCACCACTTGCCCCACGGTGGGCGCCAAATTATTTTGGTCAAAAATTACCAAAGCAATTAAGTGATCAAATTAGTTAAGTGAGGTAGTGTGCTAAGAATGTGTATCAAAGTTATGCTAGTTTAGTTGTTTACAAAAAACAGTTATCAGGATACGGCTCAGGATATCGAGTTGTATCTACAATCAAATAATGAGCAAAAATGTAAAGGGTGACACGAGATGTACGAGGAAAGCCCTTGATCAATCTAGATCGCCGGCACAAAACCTCGGGAGTTGACAATCGCAGCTGCCTTGTTCTTCTTATTACTTCGAATATCAAGATACAGTGTAGGATATGATGCGGATCAACTAGGTGTTTCAATGCGATTTGAATACAAGTGTAAGTATGTTGTGAGTGTTTGCAGCTAGAGAGAAAGAGAGTTCGAGAGATTGTGTGTGCCCTTATCTGATCCGATCAATCCTATTTATAGTAAAGTAAAACTAATTAACTAGCCTACAAATCCGGGATATAGCGAATATTCCCTTTGTGAACGTTGTAATCCACGTCTTCCGGCTTCAACGTCCATAATCCAACAGGTTTGCCCGAGTCTTTGGGAGAAGAAGTTCACTTGAACGTTATAGACTTGCACCATTAATCTGCACGTGAATTAATTAGTCACTACCAGGATACTGTATCAGGATGTTACCAATATCCTGATCCAGTATCCTGATCACAACAAAAGAAACATAGTCAGAATATTATTCATGATATATGAGCAGAAAACCACCCATAACACCCAATAGGCGCTATTTTTAGGCCACCACTTTTTACTACATTTATCAACCTAGTTCATGTCACGTTAACATAATTTATATTCATTGTATGCTAATTTATCATTCATTATATAAGAACTTAGGGATTGTTTGATGACCATGAAACAACCCATCGCATCATGTGTATGAAAGTTACTCAAACATCAAACTTAACCAAAGACTTTAATCATTCATACATACATGATGATTTCAAACGTATATTAACATGAATATAACATCAATTTCCTCTTATCATACAAGACCCATTTCATGACAAGTACGAACATGAACTTAAACTCATTGATCATTCAAATATCTTCTAATTACTATCATTCATGATAAGTATAAACATAAATATATCATAAACTTAATCATATTATCAAAACCCACTTGATAATCTACTTGTTAATCACTTACAAGTAACATTACATCAAGTATTTCACAATTTCATTATATCTAACGAAATTAAGCATACATATACACTGAATTTCATCTTTGGATCATAATCCAACAATCTAATTGCAAGTATTCCACCAAATCTAGGTTTTTAAACATACCTTATGATCCTCTTGTTTAGGTGATCGATAATATGTGTTCATGCACTGATTTGGGGCTCGAATTGATCTTCAATTTGGTGATTTTTATGATGAACAAGGGCTGCCCACTTTTCTTTCTCCTTGACATCGACCAGAACACACACCTCTTCTTAGCTTTTCGCCCCTTTTAATCCCTTACTTCCAATTGTCCAGAATTAGTCCCTTAGGTTTAGTTTTGTTTAAAACCTCCATAAAACACTACTAACAATTAACCAATTCTCATAACTAGGTTTAAATGTTCCTAGTCAATTTACTAAGTATGAGTTGTTACAACCCGATTCAACTTAAGTCCCATTCACTCGGGCCCTAGTATACAGTTTCTTATAAAGCACTTATTTACTTTTTATTTAACATTAGGTTTGTTTATTTAAACCTCAATGTTTACGGGTTAACTTTTACCACTAACGGTACTTTACCCGCTCATCCCCAATTTACTTGGTTTAATTTCCAAGTTCATTTTTGGGGTGTTACACAAAGGCGATCATTTGATATGCATTTGATAGTTCCCGAAGAGAATAGTTTACACCTGAATGTGTATGAGATGTTGAGCGATCATTCCAGGTGGTGTGTCAAGTATCAAGTAATGCTTGATGAACTCGTGGATGCCTTCCCGGAGATGATCTCTCCTTACAGTTATCATTTCTCACTCATTGATGTGGTTAGAGGCGAAGAAGAAGATACATTCATGGTGCTGATATTTCACAAAAAGATTATAACATATAATGTTCATGACAAGAGTTTTAAATAGATATTTTGTCTCCCTTGCAAGTATGAAGGTCTCTTTAACTTTTCATCGTTACACTGAAACCTTAACTGCTTTCTAAAAGACAATTCGGTTTGTTTGTTAGGGTGTTTGAACGTGTGTTTTACAAACATTGGTATTATGTGTTACTATGCTTTTGTTTGTGCATCTAAGCAGTCTAAATATACATGAACTTTAATGGATTAAATATCACAATGCAAACCTATCACGCTATTGCATACACTCAATTTTTTTTAATAGATTATTAATTCAAAAGTTAAACAATATCCTGCCCATCACCTAACCCGACTACATTATAATTTGTAAGATCATTCCAAAATTTTATATCGTTAAAAACGGTATTGTCAATGATTAGAGCCGTCCCCGAGAATTCTTGAAAAATTTTAATAACAGGCCCCTAAGTGTGATGGAAAATGACAAGATACGAGGTACATGTGTCCCTTCGATTCTTCGAGTAATCTTATTTGCATATTTTCACAAGTACTAAACAATGTTGGCAATGTTACACAACAGTCCATTCAACTAAATGAATGAAACTTGTTAGCAGGTTATACAATGGTCATCAGGTTCGTTTTGTAAATGATTTGTAAACAGATTAAACATAATAGGCACGCTGTAATAAAAGGGTTAAATGAGATGACCTTATAAAACATACTTTTTCTGTTTTAATTTCAAATGCATTCGGGGATCAACTACTGAACCGTCTAAACAACAAGATACGTTAAAACAAGCTAAACATGCCGACCCAAACACGGTTTTGTATCGTGTTTTTGGATCGCTCATGTTACAAACTGTCATCCCTTTGTAAAACTAGTCAATAGTTGAACACTGCAAGTGCTATGCAATCACCATACCAAACCAACGACAAGAACAACCAATTTTCAGCTATTAAAAGAAGCAAGACAAAGATTTAACCACCAAACAAGACGAGAATCAGATTCGACATCAATTTAACGACAGAAACAAAGTTCAAGGTTCAGTTTTCTAAAAACAAAACAAAAGCACCCTAGCGTCATAACTCGATTCCTTTAAATATTGACAATTTCAGGTCAGGAATCTTTTACTCAAATGCCCATGCATTCTCACGGCGGACTTCCTCTTCTTCCTCAGGGGTGAAGTCATTCTTGATGTTGAACGTCTTGCGAATCTCTTCAGGAGTCTTGCCCTTGATCATGTCAGCAACCGTTTGACAGGTCAGATCCAGTAAGCTTTTGATGTTGAGATAGTTTGCAGCCTGCGAAAAAAAAAACACACAAAACATTAGTCTCTGTGTTTTCAAGCTCATTACATAACATATAATATAACAACAAATCATCAAAACCAAAAGTAAATTTACTTCTACTGTAACAAAGCAATAGCCACATTGATGTACATAACAATTTCAAACAACATTCCCATATCAAAAGAAGACGAAAAGGAACCTGTGTTCTAAAGATATCGAACAATAACAAATCATCATAATACTCGAAAGAATTTGAAGGTAGTGTTCGTTTGAAACAGTATGGAATGGAATCTTGATGGAATTGGAATGTTGATTTCACTACTTATTTTCTTGGTTTCAACAAAAAAAAGAATTGGAATTGAACGAAAAAATAAGGAATGGAATCTACATTTCAATTCTACCCAAATTTCATTCCATTTTGCAAAACAAAACACCTAAATTACAAATTAAATTTCAGTTTCTGCGTGAATTCCCAATCCAATTCCATTACAATCCATGAAACAAACACTACCTAATTCTATTCTAAGGTAGGGTTCCTTCCGTGGAATGTAATGGAATTGGAATTTGCATAGGAATTGAAACTTGATTTGGAATTTAGGTGTGTAAGTTTCACATGATTGAATGGAATCTATAGCTCTAAAAAAACTGCATATCCAAACGCCCCCTTATATGATATGATATCCCTAAATATTATCAATCTCAAAATTCATGAATCAATCTAAACTAGAAATTAGGGCACACAAAACCAACTAAAACAACTCAATTAAAAGAATCTATCTAAACTACAACTTAACGATAATTATAATTAATTAGAAGAGTCAAAATCATACCAAAATTAGGTCAAAAAGGGTGGCTTGATCCACTTTAACAAACTCAGAATCAAACGATTTCAGATCCTCCTCAGCAGTCTTGTCCTCGTTCTTGGCCGATTCCACGTGCTTCTTGCAGTACTCAATAACCTTGGAGATGATCTTGCTGGTGACATTAGGTAAGGGGATGGTGGTGTTGGCGCAGTCATCTTCGATCATGTGTTTGATCGTCTGCGATTCCAACGCCACAACCTCATCTACCTCGAAGGTTTCTCCGTCGGAGCTCTTCAAGACGATGGTTTTCTGCGATGACATGATTGGGTAGGAGATTTGGGGATTATGAAACCCTAGGGAGAATGAAGAGGTTGATTTGGGGGAATTGATTGGGGTGAAGAATAAAACGGTGTGTGCCCTCGTTTATTTATAGGGTTGATTTCATAATATTAATCTTTACGGAATGTGACTTTAATACGATTACACCCCTTGAGTTTTCCTCAATTGTTGTTGAAGTCGGTGGAGTACACAAGAGAGGGTTTTTTTTTTTTTTTTTTTTTTTTTTTTTTTTGCACTTCTCTAATTTCAAGAACAGTTGAGGAAACTTTCATCAACTATCTTTTTAATAAGAAAAACTTTACTAGTATTTTGTCCACCGCGTGTTGCGAAAGCACGTGACGGATGGAAACATATAGTAAGATAAAACATGATTCGTAAAACGCAGTGCGTAAAAGAGAATTACAAAAAAAAATGTAAAACACAAAGGTAGACACAAAGTGTTAAACACAATGCCTAAGACATTTCGTAAAACACAATGCATTGACATTTGCAAAAGTATGAGTTGTAGTCTAGGGGTTACAATTGCAATTTTTTTTAAAGTTAGGCAGGGGTAAAAAGGGAGTAATAATGCAAGGGGTAAAAAAACAAAGTCTAAAAAAGACAAAGTGTAAAAGTATAGAGGTGGTGGCGGAAATGTGTAAAAGATGAGGGGGTATTAGTGGAAATGTAAAAGAAGAGGGTTGGTGGCGTAACTGTGTAAGAGCTAAGGGGGTGATGGTGAAAAACCAAAGTAGAGGGTTGGTGCTGACAAAGTTTGAAAGATGAGGTAGTGGTTATGGAAATTCAAAGTAGAAGGCTTAGGGACTAAATTTGCCATTTTACAAAACTTTGAATATATTAAAGTCAAGGGGCTAAAATTGCAACATCGTGAAAGTACGGGGACAGGGAGGCAAAGCCGGTGGAAAACCCCACCGACTTTGTCTTTTAAGATTGTATACAATTTATAAAGTTTTTTTTAAACTTTATTAAAGTGTTATTCTCTTTTTGGGTTTTTTATTTTGCTTTTTTATAATAAGTTTCTCTGATTATAGAACATGACCAACATATGTTAAAGTCCACCGACCTGTTCCAATCCAACTTGTCAAACTTTGATCGTCCCTTAAGCCAAATAAACGTACCAGCCTTGACACTATCCACCACCACATTACAAGAAACTTGAACATCATTGAAATCTTTCACGTTATTGAACTCTCTCACGTTATTTTGTTTTTGTGTATTTAAAGTTCTATTTTTCTTTTCAATTTTGCACTTCTCAGATTTCAACAACATTTTATGGAGCTTTCATTCATGAATCTTTTTTTTTTCTTAGAAAAACTTTATTAAAGTGTAATTCTCTTTTTTGGTTTTTCATTCCGTTTTTATTTATTCGAAGTTTTATTAAAAAGCAATATTTAAGTGAAAACATTTATTGAAGTTGTTAAATCAAGTTGTAATGCTATATTTTCGAGATAAGTTTGCATAAAATAAAATTTTAAAAGTTTTTTTAAAAGTTTTTGAGGGGATATGGGTAACAGGGGGATAGTTAGGGCCAGGTTGGTATGTTTTGTTTTTATTGACTACTTGTTACCTTTTTTAGAAACTAGAAATACGGCGGGAGATTTATATTGATATTCAGCCGATTCTCACTGAGTCGCATCAATTTAGTTAATTACATAAGCTGGAACAAAACTGAAGGCAAGCACAGCTAATGCCATATATCCCCTTTATTGTAAGCATCCTCTCCCACAACTGCTCTAAAAACTTGTACCCGATTCAATGAAAATGGCCAATTACTATTTCTATACTTTTTTTAGGAAAAATTACAAGTTTTGTCCTTTATCTTTATACCACTTTTCAGGTGGTGTTCTTTTTAACGAATGTTGACTAATTTATGGTTTTTACTTTTAACAAAATTACAAAGTGTAAGAATACAGAACACAATTATACCACCAAAATGAAACTACCAGTTAAAACCCAGTATTGGATATTTTAATACCCGGGTTCAGGTATAGAAACCAATTTCGGGTATAAATTGGATATGAAATGGGTACGGCTCCGGGTTATGGGTATTAAGGTCTAAATGTACAACATATGTGTACCATACGGGTAGGGTCGGTTGTGGGTTCGATTCATAAATACCCGGTTCTGATTTTTTACCGGGTCCAGTTCCCGTATTTTTGTGCACCTCTAGTTCTTTCTTTTCCATAATCAAACATAGAAAAACGTGGTACTATAAAGTGTCAAAACACATAACATGTTTTAAGATAGGTAAGGGAAATAAGGATGGCGTAACGCATGTGTGGCAGTGTGGGTGGTAGATGACTCAGCAACCGCCCAAATAAAGCAATAGGAGGACAAGAGCAACAAAATAGGTACAACAATGTAAAGAACAATGTACAACACTAATCGCAACAAAATGTTACTAATAAAGCATAAAGATTCTGGCATTAACAGTTCTATAATCTAAACATGTTTTGCTGAAGGATGGTGCTCTTTTTATTACTAAGCATTAACTTATCATGATCTCTAGACGTTATCAAGAAGAGATAGACGAACCTCAAAAACACGAAGTAGGAATGGCATTCAAATCAACCCTTTAAATTGACCACCTGCAACAAAATAGATTGACGAAAATCATCGATGCAAAATAAGAGAGAACTGAAGAAGAAAAACATAGAACTTAGAAATGCGAAAGCAATGGAAAACCGACAACATCACCCACGCCTAAATTTACGACCCAAACCCAAGCAGTACCTTCAATGCAACAAAACCAACAACCAAGTAAACTCAATAACAACAGTCTAAAAATCAACTTAAACCTACATAAACCAGATATAAGGTTACAAAATGAATTCAAAAGGAAAATACGCACATACAAAGTACAATGATTAAAACAAAAATTAGACCACCAAGTTGATTGTTCCAATAGCATCTATAACATGCTGCAACAAACATGATCAATAATATGTAAAAAAGAGTCAAAGTAAAGAGGACTTCTAGGTTTTGTGATAGCAATATTTAAAGATTCTTCTAATTATCATCACCATTCATAATCATATCTTCTAAAAACGCTGAATCGAAAAAAATAACACTCCTGGCCCAACAATAACACTTTATCCTCTAGGAATTTATACCTTGATGTTCCTGACTTCGAACGATTATCACAACGACAATAGGCAGAGCAGGACTACTATTCGAAAGTAATGACGATTTCTAGGGTATGTGGTAGCAATACCACTTAGCCCCACAGGTAGATGATCACTAAGATGCACCGCATGAAATCAACAGTCGGATTTGCAGCGGATTTCGTTGTCGTCAGAAACAGGGGTCCGCCAAATTGTGTATCCGATCGGACATCCTTTCTCTTTCTCTCTCTCTCTCTACGTATGTGAAAAATGCGAAAGTGAAAATGAAGGAATGAAAAAGAAACCTCTCAACAATTCTTATATTCAGTTTCAACAAAATTTATGTAAGATTCAAGATGATACTTACATAATTCACTCCGAAACCCTAAATTTAGCTGCACTTTGATGATGAATCCTTTGACGAAAAAGTTAAGGTTAAATCCAACTTTAGGTATGAGTAAATATCCTAGAATCTGAACTCAATTGGAAAAAAAAGGGTTGTTTAGGATGGCTTATCTCTTGTAACACCCCAAAATGCTTATATGATAATATCTTGGTATTTAACTGTAATATGGATGTAATATAATACTTTAGTGCTGTTTGGTAGCCTCTTAATGATCATTCAGATACTACCTCTTAATGGTTTAAAACCTCTGAATGAATAAGAGGTAACCTCAAGTTTGAATGGTTAAGAGATAACCTCTGAATGGTAAATCATCAGATGTCACATTCTTCTACCTTCTCATTGGTATAATTCTTAATGGTTCCATTAAGAAGTAGCCTCTTAATAACCATTCAGAGGCTACCAAACAGCCCTAACTAAGTTTAGTGATATGATAGTAGTATACAAAGGAATGAAAGTTATGCAATAATAATAACTAGCAATAACATCCGCGCGCGTTGCAACGCGGATACATCGCGAACCTCGAATGGATTAGTCAAAATGTTATATGATGCGTTAACCATATGAAAACGCGTGTTTTGACATATCTGATTGAACTCAATGTAACCAATATAAGCAACGTGACTGGATCAAAACATATAGTAAATCGAATTTATATTGTACAATCATAATGTATCATATGTGACCTGACTCATATACAGAAAACGTGATGGGTATAACGGAAAAGTTGCCACGTTTAATCATAAGGGACTAATTGGAGCTTTTGAAAAAAATGAAACCGCAATTTGACTCCATTCGATTCGAAACAAACTTTATGGAACATTCATAAAATAAACACGAAAACATATTATATTTGATCTGACTTGTTTCGCAAAAAAAATTTGTCGAAACGTACACCAACTCAAATTTATAGCGAAATGTACATACAAATATGCACGTAAAAATGTTTTTTAAAAAAGACGTATTATATTTGACATGACTCGTTTCCTAAAAAAAGTTTACGTCGAAACATAGAGCAAATCAGATCCATACCGACATGTACATATAAATATGTACGTAAAATTAGATTTTTAGTAAAGGAGGTACAAAGGTAAAATCAAAACTAATTATTAGTAAAAAACTTAATAGGTTAAAAACGTTCGTAAAATAGTGTCATGTAGCACTAATGCCACATCACTGCCAGTGACCACCAACATCGTAAAGGTTCGTAAAAATAAAATAAATAAAAAAGGAAAATATAACACCAAACGAAAAGCATACGTAAAATCGTTGAGCCACACACACCCGTTATAGTGTTTTAATATGAAAAAATTAGACCGAAACGTAAAACGTAGAAAATAATAACCAAGTCGATCTAGGACCCGTGCGTTCCGACGAACCGGTCAAATGGAGAAAAATAGACGCGTTGCGACGGGCCTGTCAAATGGGAATAATAATAAGACGAAAAAACGTCGAACCCCACACGTACGTTGCGAAAGATTAAACGGATGGGGAACCAAAGTTGAAAATAAAAAAAAAGTTGTGATTAAATTGTAAAAGTTAAAAAACTTTGTGTTAAAAATAAAAAAATCAAAAGGGTTAAAATTGAAAAATCAACTTTTTTTTTTTGAAATACTCTCTAAGCCTATTGTACAACTACATATAATTTATATGATGGAAATTTATATGATGGAAATAACAGCTGAAAGTGTAAAATGTGATAAATAAATAAAAGAAAAGAAAAGTTCAGTGCTTGTGGGTATGGTGTGTGTGGCGAGAAAGAGAGGGAGAAGGAAAACCCTTCACCTTCAACTCATCGCAAGAAATTCAGCAATTAAGTGTGTATTAGAGCAAGAATTGAATGCATGAGTCTAATTCCTCTATAATCTAAGTGCATTGAATATAAGGTAAGTTAAATTATGTGTTTTGATGCTTCTTGATAAAGTGGGTTTTGATCAATCCGTCAAATTGTATGAAATTGAGCTTGTATATGAATTAGTATCATCATGTAGAAGATGACTTACACTTGAATTTGATTGTATTGAAGATTTGAAGTGAAACCCACTTGTTCTAGTAGTATGATGAGATATAGTGATCTTGAGGTAGTGAAATTTATGTGAAATTGAAGTATGAATGTATAAGTATTAGAGTGTTGTTAGATGATTTTGATATAAATTATGGAACTATGTGAATTTGGTTGAATTGATAAATTGTGATGTGAACTAGTAGGTTATGCATAGAACACTTGTGCATAGTGCTTAAAATGTTGTACGCATACCAAGTGTTCGACTAAATGTCTAAATGATTAATTATGTAGTTTTGAATGAGTTTGGAGGGTTTTTGTGTTGTATAAGGAAAGTATAAAATTTGATATTTGTGAAACATGACATGGGATACGATTTATGCGTGAACGTGTTTGCTATGTAAATGAATGACATAATCTAAAAAAGAATGGATTATGTGTAGGATTGAAAGAAAGAGGAGCAAGTTCCGGAAAACAACAAAAGGCTCAAGAACGAGATAAGTTTGTTTACTTCCTTGCTATTAATGTTTAGTAGCCGTTGAACTTATTTCATGAATATGTGAAGGATTGTAGTTGTATATTTCGTTGATTATTAGTCGATTATTAATGGAAGAACAAGTTCGCATAATAGAATGTAAAAAGTAATGATTGTGTTGATTCGTTATGAACAGGTCAACCGGGTTAGAATGAGAAAGTAAAAAGTAAAGTTTCATATTGATTCTTATGAACGGGTCAACCGGATAAGAATGTAAAAAGTAAGAAAATTGTGTTGATTCGTCATGAACGGGTCAACCGGGTTAGAATGTGAAAGTGAAAAGTAAGGTTTCGTGATGATCCGTTGTGAACGGGTTGTCCGAACTAGAATGAGAATGTAGAAGAATGATTCCATATCGATCCGTTGTGAACGGGCCGGCCGGTAGAATGAGAATGAGAAAGGAATGATTGGTCTTATGTTGATCCGTTAGAAACGGGTCAACAAGTTCATCATGTATTTAATCGATCAAGAACTAAGGCTAAGAATGAAATATTGAGTTGAATATTATGTTGCTAAAAGTTAGTATTACATATTGTATAGAATTGTTAACAATTCTTGTTGTGTTGTTAGGTAAAGCTCCTACTTAGATGGCCACGCCTTGCTCGGAATGAACATTATTCGCAACGCCTTCAACACGCTTCCGAACTAGTGTATGTAAATGGGTTAAAATGTTTTGGTTATGATGTAGACTATGTTTAGTTGTTTAAAAAGTTTCTCTAAAGACTTACTACTTGATTCATTAAAACTATTAAACATATCATAATAAGTTTATAAGACATTATTTTAAAGACTATCAATACATCAAGTTTGACATTGTGGGTTTACATGACTAAATCTAGTAGTTGAAAATTGTTGCGGGTTCGGTTAATGATTTGAAATTTGAAATCGACCGAATAAATCTGGTAGTTTATTAGAAAAATAAAATGGTTGAAATAATCCAACACTGGAAATTGGAAAATAGTCAAATACAAATCTGGTTTATTGTCTTCATAGTTATGGATTAAAATTACAAAATCAAAATAATTCAAAAAGAAATAATCTTATAACAAAATAAGCCATTTTTGAAAGGTTCGCTTTCGTTGACTAATCACTTTCGTTGACTATGAATAGTTAAGTCAAAGTCTCGATGAATAAAAGTCAACAATAAGCAAATAATAGCATACCCCCTTCATCATTTTCTGCTTCATTTTCCAACCACAAATATGTTTCTTAATTTCGTTCATCTGCATTCTCTGCTCTTCATTTCAATCACAATTTTTTTATTAACGATTTCTTCCCGCCCTATCATCACTGATAAAGAACTCAACATTATCTCCATCCCATTCGCGAAAAATGTGACCTTAATGAGCTCCGATGGCTATAAATTCGAGGTGCGGTTACAGGTTGCGCTGCAATCTGAGATGATGATGCAAATGATCATCGACGGAGGCTTGTCCGATGAGATGGTACTCTCTTTTCCTAATATAACCGGTGAGACCATGTCTAAGGTGTTGGAGAATTGTAACAAACACCTGTATCACGAAAGTGCCCGAAATAACATCACCACTGTCGATGAGATGAGAGCGTTTGATGCACAATTTGTCGATGTCCATTATGAGACGCTCTTCAATCTGTTTCGGGTTTGTTTTACTGTCTTTTTATCATTTTCCCGCAATCCACTCAAATTGGACCAACAAAGATTTAAGGGTAGCAAGATATGACTACAGCATACATAATAATTATTATATTTGTAAACATTTTTTGATATTTGTCTACGGTTTATAGTTATAAGATTTCAAAGATAAAGTTACTTGATTGACTTTTTTCTTTTGTTTTATCTTTAACTAGCCTAAGACCCCGCGAGCTTCGCGGGTGGCTAAACACTAACTAAACACATAAAATAATTTAAACATAAAAGCGTTAAAGTGTGATTTGTTAAGCCTAATATTTTAAGAGATTTGAGCACGTTCCAATAGTACATCTACATGATGTTCGTTACACATTAAGTTTTTGTATATAAAACCTTCATTATGATGTTTTCATGCCTTTTGTCAAAATGACTTGCACCGGCAGTGTGAACATAAAAAAATACATTAAGAAATGAAGGTAGAGTAATACATAATACAAACAAATTCATCTACGTAAAGGTACTAACGAACATTGTGTCACAAAAGTTGTAAACGAAATGCGTTAATGCTATGAATGATATGATTAATATTTAGTAGAAACAAATTACATTAGTTGATGCTCAGACGCTCGACAGATTACAAATAGCACTTCATTAAAAAACCATTACCTGTTTTTTGAGGAGTCCGCAATAACCCCCAAAACGGAACAAAGTGATCACTTCCCTCTCTAAAAAAACATGTTACATACCAGCGAATCTTTAATAGATCAACAAAAGGTCATGGTTTTCATCTTTTGACTGGCATCAAGTTTATATAAATTTCAATATCTAAATTCTTATTTAAATTCATATTAATATAACCATGGATGCAACCCAAACAGGCACAACACCATAGTCCAAACTATGCCAGGGAGCTAAGAAATATTTAAATATTAAAAAAGAAAGAAATTAAAACCAATATAATAACAGAAGTAAGCATTGAGCCTCAAATAGCACACCAAGTACCTAAATTTATAACCAATATAGTAATAACTATCTGTAAACCTTAAAATTAAGTTAAAACGATGTAGTAGAAACAGAAGTAAGTATCAAACAATGACTAAAGAAGCATATAATCGGATGCATCAGAGAATGTTTGGAAGTCATACATATCTTTTAGTATACAAAAATGCTAATAAAAAAGAAAGTTATAGAAGTTGTACCACTCCAACAAAAATTAAAAATGCATAGATGTAACCAATCTGAGCTGGACCACCTTCTTGCATAGCCTAAAAAGTATAATCAATTAGAACAGAAATTTAGGGAGCTAGTTACATATAAGAAATGAAACTACAGAAACTAATAATTCAGATACAGAGATTAAAAATATAAGTTATCTAACTCACCAATAACAATTGGTTCAGAATCAGTGGCCCAACAAATTGAGCAAGATCATTGCCGATCTACAAATGAGCAAAGGAAGAACAATATTATTACCTTTATCTTATCTAATGTTCATTGCTAGGTTCAGTAATAAGGAATTCATATATGATATATTGAGTTTCAAAAATGTCCATATATTACAAAGTGAGTAACTCATCAAAAAGTCAAAATTCATGATATATTCATTATACTTTTTCAAAACTATGCAAAAATCAATGAACTCAGAACTGAAGTATTCATAGGGTACCTTCCAAAAGCCTCCCACCAAAACCTTTAATCAAACAAACATGACATATTTAGACTTTCTCATTCTTAGTGAAAATATTTGTAACGGCCAACAAAGCTTTGTAACATAAAGTCTTTAGACAAACCTTCCTCCAAGACTATGATATAAGACCCTTAAAAGCCATGGTTTAGGTTTAGGGACCTCGTTTGCCCAACATGATTGAAATCTAAAGTGCAAAAATATAAATTTATCATTAAGAAGAAAATAGCCCAGGTGCTTATTTTCCATATATCCTTTGACAACTTCTTTAATAAGACCACATGGAAAATCCATGATCCATAAAGTATACAAACTGCATGAAAACATAAAAAGTTGAAGATGAAATTCTTAATATGGAACTTCATGAAAACATAAAAAGTTAAAAGATGAAATTTATATAAACATTCAAATCCAAATTCAGAGATGGATAGACAACGAAGTTTATAAAAGCGACACATGCTTTACTTGTGGTTGAGGACAAAGAGGTCATTTTCCAACAAAATACAGGCTCTTCGCCAGCGAATGGGTGCACATTGTTGCCATGGTCCCTAGAAAACTTCAGCTCTTCGCTATAGTAGACCCCTACAAATCACCCACATGAGCTGCTTAAAAACATGTTCAGTTAGGTTTATGTTCTGGTCAAAATGATTTCGGCATGCAAAAGGGTCGGGTCAAAACGGGTTCGAGTCAAAATAAGTTCAGGTCAAAACGGGTGATTTAAAAAAAATTGAATTGGTCAAATTCATAAAAATAATCAAATAAAAAAAAATGAAAGTATCAAAAATCAAAAATCAGGTTAATGTTTCACAAATTTAATCACATCTACACATTTACTGGCTTTTCAAGTAGCCCCCAAAATGGCCAGCAACCTGAACTATAATTTGGTAGAAGATGACTTGCTCTAATCCTATTTTAAATGCAAGCACGTCTATTTAATCAAATTGTTGTCAATAACCTCAGATCTAGAAGCAATTGCAGGTAGGTAATGAACCTTAGGAACTGTTGGGTCAAGAACACGGTTGATTATAACGAATCGTGTTGACGTTGCATATAAGGGGTTGCTGAAACGAAACTCAAATACTCTTGTTTGTCCCATTAGAGCTCTGACTGAATCTGGCATTGTATCTTGCTGTAGCTAGTTTTCACGGATGATATTATGGCTGCGCCGAAGAGTATCACCGCTAAGATGCATACAACAGCAGGTCGACTGCTGCCAAAGGCTACACGCGTCAAACCCCAAAAAAATAACTTTAATGTAATCAATCAAAATAGCAATAAAAATATACTATTTAAGTTTATACCTTCAATCGGGAATCTGAAGCATTGGTTCGGGTTGCCTCCACTATTTGATTCTTGATAAATTACAACCCGAATTACATGAAATGAGTGTTCCAATTTTTGCTTACCTTGATGTGTGAAGCACTTTTTTGGAGTTTCAGGTTGGCTGTGTCTGCGATTTGCATAGTCGTTGCCAAAACCACAGAGGAAATGGAAACCACCAGAGGGGTAGAGATACCAGAAATCAACACGTCGACACATGAATGCGGTTGATGTGCGAAAACATAACATATACACCCAGTTAAGCAATCCAGTGAATACACATCGAAACTCATAAAGTGAAGCATTAATGCTAATTTTTCAGAAAGGTATAAAAGTAATACTTAATCAAACCCGAGAAAGTAATGATAGATAACCTATTTTGCGAGACATTTAATGATAGATAACATGCTTTGATGTCCATAAGTTGAGGCCTTTGAGAATCGTTGCCGACGTAAGCTTTCAAGTCCTCCTCGACATCTGGCTGGGCTGAACCAGTGGCAGAAAATTACTCGAAATCATAGTTATTGTTGCGGCTCTCCCTCTCGCGGACCTGAAGCACTTCGAAACAATCCACTAAAATCAATCAAACAAATACAAAATTAGCAAAAGTTATTTCATATTAAATCAATCAAAAGCCACTTGTTACGAACCTTACTTTTGTAAAAAAGGAAAGGTTTAATGCCTCAAATGGTATATCGAATCTGACCCGCAAATACGTTTTATCATAACTAAAACCATGCCAAATACAGTTTGGTAAATTTAGACATGTCTCATTTTCCATTTGCAGTTAAGTACTTTATTCAGCGTGTTTGAAACAGAACATAGCCAAACAGCCCATAAGCACATACCTACACCTGGTATGGAACAACAATTTACATATGTATTAAACTTCTACCGAGATGTTTTGCATCAGTATCCCTAGTCTAAATAGTTGATCTAGTAAAAGCTCTAAAAACAACCTCTGACATCAGATAAGAAATATGAATACAATAAAGACGAATTTATACCTATAAACAACTGCTATTCTTAATAGTATTCCTAATACTCGGAATACCGTTTGGATAAAATTGACATACCCGTGCCACCAAAAGCGCCTAGTTTACACTGCCGAGAAATCCCGTCACCTGAAGATAAAGACAAACACGTCACATGGTCAACAATAAAAAGAAAAAGAAATTAGAAAAAACCAAGATCCATCTACTTACGTTTGAATAAACGCCACGCTCTTTGGCCCAATACTTTAAACATCGGAATGTTGTACGAAAATGCTGAAAAGGTTAAGAAATGAATAGAAATAAAAGTTAAAAAAAGCCAAACTAAGTTGGTCAAGATTGACTAAGAAATCACACCTCAACATTTGGAACGTGTTTAAGAATCTGATCAGTGACCCTACATCCGTTAAGGCTTCTAACTGTAGGCTCATCAACGTCGTACAATACAGAGACATCGGAGATGTCTAGATTCTGTTGAGAAAAAAATATTTGAGACAATACTGTCTAGTCATAATAATCATACTAATCGCAAAAACTCACGTCTGGCACAACCAAAAGTGAAACACTGGCGTAAAGAAGATCAATAGATATCCCATCAAATTTGAACTTCATGACTGGAACATGAGCATCAGGAATCGGTTGAAGTTCAGTAACTTCCTCCATCCCGCTTAGTATGTCGTGCAATACAAAGAAGAAATCTGCCTGATAAATGTTATACGTGCCGTGAGTTGTGGGCATACATGGAAACAATGTGGAAACAATCTCCTAATTTTCCAACTAAACTAAAACTTACATCTCGATTCACATAAGAAGGCCAGACACATAAGGTGTCAATGTCTGCCCCAGGATCATGAACCTACCACCAAAGTTTGACATTACACAACCAATTACCGTCAGCTAAAATCCTCTAACGGTTACCCCGAGCCGATACGATCCAATAGTATAAATCACCGCATATGTATCTTCAACCATCTGATCGGTATACCCTCGTATATGCGTAAGTTGCTTCACCCAATCAACCACAATCTACACAAACAAAATTTGCAAAAATAATAATAATACAAATCATAAAAGAAAAAAAACATTAAATTTACTTGTTAACGCATACCATGTGTCAGCAATAATCATAACTAATTCAGTTATTTTTCAACAACCAAAACAGAATCAAAACCCACCTGCTTAATTCTAACAAATTCTTGTATGCATTAAGCAGTTAGTAAATATATAAGCCTCTTATTATTTTTCAATTCCCAATTGTCACTCAACTAATGAAGCAAACCCCCAATTCCAAGACACCAATTAACCCCCCCCCCCCAATTTCACTTGATAAACTATATTTTCTCAATCTTGTTGTTGAAAACATACCTACAAAATTGCAGTTCGAAACCTTAACTTCCTCATAATTCAGCCTAATGTGAGTTACTCAAATAATTACTTTAATCGATCAAAAATAAAAAAATTTCTTTAATAAATATCCCATTCAATTACGGTGAAACAGGTGCCTCATCTGGATACCCTTGAAGTACTTCTAGAGAAAACGGGTAATATCTTGATGGATTCGAGAAATATGAAATTAAATCATATGAAATCTAAGTTAGAATTTGTATACTAACTTCCAATCGAATAAATCATATGAAATCAAACCCTAAACGAAAACTTACCAGTTACCAGGTAGAGAGATGAGATCTAGGGTTCTTTCAATTGGGAAGCAAAGGATGAAAGAAAACACTGGATTTAGGGTTTTTGATTGTAACAACCCTCTGGTTCAATGTATTGATTTGTCGTTGTGTGGGAAAGGATATATAAGATCAGATTATACATGTTAACCAAAACCTTCTATAATCTAATCGATCGAATAATAGATGTCAGATATTCAAGCAACAATAAAGAACTGTTGGTTCTCATTGAATTGAGGTTTAGAATTGGAATGAGTAAAAAGGAAGAAGAAATGGCACATGAACAGCTTTGGTTTCTAGGGTTTGTGGAGAATCTCAAAGTGTGAGAAGGAAGAATGAGTAAAAAGAATATAAAGCGTGACCTAAAGTCCGACCCAAGTACTGTCGGATCCCGCGTCATTGTGAAATCTGGTGTGTTTTGGCGGTCAATAGAGGAAAAGAGGTATTAATCAAATGCCAAGTGTCAACTAATGGGTTAAGTTAATGACAAGTGGCTAAAGATTATTTTGCTTTATTAGAAGTAGTAGATTAATAAGGGAATGTCAAAGTATTATTCTAATTTGATTTCTAGTTAATATTGATTAATAAGATTCATAAATGTTATATAAGTTATGGCATTCATAGTGTTAAAATGAATCTCACAAACTGAAGCAAGTTGGATGGTTAGGCTGATTTAGGATTTATGCAGTTCAGTTAACGGTTTGGTTTGGTGGTTGAATTGTCTGTTCGACGGATTGGAACATGAAACCGGAATTGTAAATCAATCCGACTGCTTAACCTTTATTATTTTTGTTTTGTTTACATTTTTGAAATATGTGGTTATATATATGTATTACATTCATGAACTATCTTTGTTATTTTAACAAAAATTAAAATAAACTAACAATAAAACAAAATTAATCAGCGTAGACCATTAGAACGGATTGCCAACCTGCTAAAATCAGCCGGTCTAGCAGACCCGCCCTACCAGACTCGTTTGGTTTGTCATTGTTTAAAACACCAGCATGTTAGTTTTTGGCCAAAAAGTTATTTAAAACCGTTCGACCGAACGGTTAACATCTTAAATACAATGTTATTGTCATATATAAGAATATTTTAACAATTAATTGTAATATAATGGCGAATTGGAAATAAATAATCCCACCTAACTCAATTTGGCCGATAATAATCGCAAGTCAGTTATTGCCCGATAATAATCCGAACTGGTCAATTTTTTTTTTTTTGTAAAATAATCCGCCGTTAAAATAGCTTAACGGAGTTAAGTTTTTTTCCGAATTACAAACCGTTGTTTTAGGGCTTTTGATCAGAACGAGGATACGAGTCGATTGATGTAAAACTTAACTCGAAAATGTGCTCGAAATGACTTGATTTTTGTTAATTGGAAATTTGGAAGTTTAAACACCCGAATTGAAGCACCATTTTCGTGGGTTGGGGCAGTATTTCGAGGCAAGTTTTACATCAATCGACTCGTATACTCGTTCTGATCAAAAGCCCTAAAACATCAGTTTGTAATTCGAAAAAAAACTTAACTCCGTTAAGCTATTTTAACGGCGGACTATTTTACAAAAAAAAAAATTGACCAGTTCAGATTATTATCGGCCAATAACTGACTTGGGATTATTATCGGTCAAATTGAGTTAGGTGGGATTATTTATTTCCAATTTGCCTAATATAATTAAAGTTTTTTTTTTATAATCTTGAGACATTTATGCTGAAAATGCAAAGCATGTTAATACAGGCTGCAAATGAATTGAGGATAAAAAAGCTGTGGGATGTTGTAGGCGGAAGAATAGGCCATATGATGCTAGGGAAGAGTGTTGAAGAGATACGTATCATGTTTAACATCACTGAAAATTCTTGTGTTGATGAATGATGATCATCAACACTTGGGCATTTCAGTGGACTTCAAATTCTATTACCTTTCAACTATGATGTTGCTATTTTAAATTCTCAAACATATCTTTTCAATGTTTTGTTTAATTTTTAAGTGATCACTATATATACACACATGCATTTTCTTTGTAAATGGTGTAGGGAATTTGTTGGTATGCTGATGCAGATTACAACGGTGCATTTCAAAAAAATTAAGGGTGAGGACTTTGTGTTACTTTGCTACAACGGTGCATCTAAAATAAATCAAAGGTGAGGATGTTGATTTGGACTTTAAAAGAAGGAGCCATGGGTTCTTTTGGGTTGACAACTATACTTAAGGGGGTAGAAATGGGTAAATAAAGAAATTTATTAAAAAGGTAATGGGTCAGGATGGGCCACATGGAAATACAAGATGGGTCAGGATAGGTAATTACTTAAAACACAAATGGGTCTTTCAAGTCCAAAACTCAAAGTTCAGAACTCACTACTCTTCGTATAACACCAGGGGTAGACCCATCCTTTGGCCAAGGTGGACGGCCACACCTCTTGAAAGAAAAGATTTAGTGTATATTTTAGACAAAAAAAACCTGACTGTTAAGAGATTCTAGTTAGGGTTTGGCGAGCCGGTTCCAACACCGCTGGAATGAGTCCAATCGGAGTTCGTTTGAGTCGGTTCCCCGCTGTTCCCCACTTTTTTAGTGTTCCCCAATGAACCTTCCCCTATATATATATGTGTGTGTGTGTGTGTGTGTGTGTATACACATATAGTGAAAGTGTAAAATACAATATCCCTTAACGTACAATACGTATGATATAGTGAAATCGCATGTTATAAAATAACATGGATGAAATCGCATGTGATAATTTTGATGAAATCGCATGTTGGTTTTTTGTAACAATTTCGCATGTGATAATTTTGATGAATCGCATGTTGGTTTTTTGTAACAATTTCGCATGTGATAATTTTGATGAAATTACATGTTCGTTTTTTGTAACAATTTCGCATGTGGTAATTTTGATGAAATCGCATGTTAAAAAACTAACATGCGATTTCAATGTGGGATGAAAATCTGACGGCTGAGATGAACGCGTACATATTGTACGATAAGGGATATTGTACGTTAACCTAACCATATATATATATGGGGAAAGTGAATACGGTGCTGTTAGACGTATAAGCTTACGCGCCAAACCCATCAAAACTAAGTAGTTTTGATTAAAATCTTTAGAAAGTTAAAATAAATCTTTTATTTTTCAAATCCCTAAATAACAGACCAAAAAGGACGTGGTTCTGGTTCTGGTTCATCCCTAAATCCAAATTCCCAGCCGGCCATGGATATCGATCTCGAAGAACAAAGCTTTTCGCTCGACGATTCAGGTAACCCATCAGGTATTTGCTAATATATCATGTATTCAATTAATTAATCTCCCTGTTCTGTATTTAAAAGTTCCTTAGAATGGATTTAGTACTGGTGATGATTTGCTAATCGATTATGTATTCTGCAATAAATCTCCATGTTTTGACTAAAATTACCTTAAATATCATGTACTTTTGTTGATGCAGAACATTCAGAAGCTAAGCTAATGGATTCAAGAGTTCAACCAGAGAAGGAAGCTTTAGAATCGAATTTGATTGATGATATTGATGCAAATGGGTATTTAGTCGTACATAGTGATTCCGATGTTGAAGTAGAGAATATAAAAGACTTCGACATGGATTTTGAGTTTGAGAAAGAAGTAAATGATGATGTGATCGGGCAGGTTTTTGATACTCTTGGTGACGCATATGATTTCTACAATCGCTATGCATTTGTACATGGGTTTGGAATACGTATTCGTTCGACTTTTAAGGATAAGACAACAAATGAGCCGTATAGAAGGAAATATGTATGCAACAAAGAGGGGTTTAAAGATTTAAAGCGTGATAGTTCTAAAGGAGATGTCAAACGTCGTAGGGAATTAAGGACCGGATGTGAATCATTTCTTAGGATTTCAAAAGGTAAATATGGAAAATGGCTAGTAGATAAATTTAATGATTCACACAATCATGAACTAACCGTTACTCCGACCAAAGTTATGAAACACCGGTCTCATGGGAAGTTTCACCGCGCAGAAGCTTGCAAATCTCTAATGTCGGAACTTAGTCAATCCGGGTTGAAACCTAGTCAAATCAGGAAGGTCGTAAACACCATGAAAAGTCCATGTGAAAATGATGTCACATCAAAGCAATGTGCTGATATCTTAGCTGTTGAAAGGAAACAATACAAAGGCAAGGAGTTTTATGGGCTTATTAAGCATTTCCAAGATAAACTAATAGAAGATCGAAACCTCTATTTTGTTGTGGATTTATTTGAGGATGGATCTCCAAGAAATATTTTTTGGGCTGATGGGAGATCAAGAGACGCATATATAAAGTTTGGAGATGTTGTTGTGTTTGATGTCACATACATGACCAACAAATTTAAGATACCATTTGCTCCTTTTGTCGGGGTGAATCATCATCGCCAGTCAATACTTTTTGGTGGTGCGCTATTGGAGAATGAGAAGCAAGATACTTTTGAACGGTTATTTAAAAATTTCTTGAAGTGCATGTTTGATAAGTATCCCTTAGCGATGATTACAGATCAAGATAAAGCTATATGTAATGCAATACAAAGTGTTTTTCCAAACACTCGACATCGTTATTGTTCATGGCATATTAAGAAACATGAGACCGAGCATCTTCGACCTCTAAAAGTTCATTATAGTGACTTTGAAGAGTTACATAAGCAGTGGGTAAAGAGTAATACACTTGAAGAATTTGAAAGTCGTTGGGAATTTTTATGTGCTAAATATAATTTTCAAAGCGGCAGTTGGATAACGGAGATGTATAACCAACGTAAATATTGGGCTAAAGCATTCTTGAAAGATTGTTTCTTTGCTGGCATGACATCAAGTGGACGAAGTGAGAGTATTCACTCTTTTTTTGATGGACATGTAAATTCCAAGACCATGTTGAATGAGTTCGTAGTACAGTATGATAAAGCTGTTGAGGCTCGAAGGGCTGCCGAAGAAGATGAAGACTTCAAGACCATGAACTCCAAGCCAGTTCTTTCTTCTGTTAATTTGATAGAGGCAAAAGCGAGTTCACGTTACACAAGAAAACTCTTTGATGTATTCAAAAAAGAATGGATTGAAGCTACCTTCAATTTAACTCATGAGACCATAAGCAAGACTTCTAAAGAAATCATATATAAGGTTGGACAAGTGGATATAGATAAAATATATTGGAGAAATGTTAACTTTCGTGTCTCAGATAAGATAGATGTTACATGTTCATGTGCAAAGTTTGAAACATATGGGATATTATGCAAGCATATCTTGTATGTCTTGAAGAAGAGACATGTTGAAACTCTACCTGATCATTATATTTTACCTAGGTGGACTCTAGATGCAAAGTATAAGGTGGATAATTGCACGATTGGGCTCGAAGACACACACAATGAGAATGAAGTAAGTGCGTTAACTTTATGGTATGTTCAATCAAATTTTAGAAAAGCGATCGAACAAGCAAGAGACTCCCCGGTTGAGATAAAGAAACTAGCCATTATCCTTTTGAAGTTTTTAGAAGAGCAAAGTATTCGAACAAGGTCGAAACAATTAGAGACCGCTTCACAAGATTCTATGGCAGGAAGTCTCAAGTGAACATAATACCTCAAATTTCTATTCGGGATCCACTAGTCCATACTAATACTAAAGGTCGACCTAAAAGTGCAACTAGAATCAAATCATCCCTTGAAGCACCTAAAAAGAGAGCTTGTTCTCACTGCAAGAAAGTGGGTCATTACATCAGCAGTTGTCCAAAAAAGAAGGTAAGATCTATATATTTATAAATAATTAATTGATGTTAGTATAATACTTATATTAAATTTTTTCAGATGGAAGAGTCGTTACTAGAAAGAGAAGGATGAAATGTGAATCGGCTTGAAGAATCAGCAAGTTTGCAAATTTGTTATGGTGGCACTTGTTTCAGTCTTGTAGAAAGTAAACTTATTTTTGTAGTTTTGCAATTTCTTTATTACAATAGTTTTGATATTATTGGGTCAAAATATGGTGAATTAAATGAAACGGGTCAAAATATGGTGAATTAAATGAAACGGGTCAATATATAGTGAATTAATATGAAACGGGTTAAAATATAGTGAACTAAAACAAAACGGGTCAAAATATGGTGAACTAAAACGAAACGGGTCAAAATATGGTGAATTAAATGAAATAGGTGAATATATAGTGAATTAATAAGAAATGGGTCAAAATATAGTGAATGAAACGAAACGGGTCAAAATATATTGAAATAAATGAAACTGGTCAAAATATGGTGAATTAAAATGAAACGCGTCAAAATATAGTTAAGTAATATGAAATGGATCAAAATATGATTTTAACATGTTTGATGTACAGATGTTTATGTCTAGTGACATAAGTAGTTACATTAATGGTCAAAAACTATGAAGTGCATAGTTTAAAAACGTAAAGTAAATTGAGTAATTGAAGTTACTTAACACTAAAAGAGACTTCAGTTAATGATCTTTACTTGCTTCAGTTAATTGAAGTTATTTCCACTCAGATAACTACTGTTATTTTAGATTGTTGCACTGCAAAGGGTGAGCCTGTCTCCTGAGAAAAGCAATGTGCACATCTGCTGTAGCTCAGATTTAGCTGTTTTAAGACTTGTTTTCGGCTGGTTTAGACTGTTTTTTTGGCTTGGTTCAGATCATTTGTAACTACTTTTCGCCGATTCAGACTAGTTTTTGACCCAACTTGTTTAAATTAATATTACGGCTGATTTTAAATTAATAAACAAAACTTATATAAGATAACCACTTCATAGTATACAAGATATAGTACAAGAGTCTCGAGAACAACAACATATTATTAAAAAGGAAGACTAGCGAAGTGCTGGAATCACAAGTAAAAAAAACAAAACGACACTGCAGTAAGGCTAAAAAACACACAACCTACATGTTACAAAAAGAAAAACTGTTACAAGGATCTATCTTCCAAACTTCCCAGCCACATTTCAACTCCTTGCACCTGCTATTAATCCAGCCAAAGCGGGTCGCCACAATCTCTTCCATTATTGACCCATCCTCTTTGTTTACGCCTCTTCCATTATTGACCCATCCTCTCTGTTTACGCCTCCTTCTCAACTAAACCTGTTTGGCTGTTTGTTCATCTCGACGCTAATGGCGCGTTTCGTGACGTTCCATATATACTATTTGCGGTTGCAGCAGCTGCAGATAATAATCCATCATAACAGTTTCTCATATCTTGCATATCCTGAAAGAGTAAAAACAAAACCACATGAACCCTAGCATTGAATAAACCCTAGCAGCATTGCTTATCTCACCAATGGCAGCTTTCTATTCGATTTACAGCATAATTTCAAACCAGTTAACCTCAAATTACAAAAACAAATTCAACTTTCTAGAATTCATCTTCCACAACTATTATTCAGTATTAAAAGCTAAATTCATGACATTGCACGGTTACAGTTGACAATCAAAGCAGAAATAAACGTAGTATTAACCGTTAATCAACACCAAACCCTAACTCACTTGCAATTAACAACGGAAAGCATTTCAAAATGGAAACCCTACCTTGGTCTTCTGCATCGTTAATTTGCGCCCAAGCTTCGAAGGTAGGTGGAGAGATGGATGGTACCTTTCTTCCTGAATCCTCGAGGGAACATATCTCTTGTTCGAGATCGCGATCCATTGTCGGCTTGGGGATTTGGTTTTGGGGATGAACCAGAAGAGAACCACGTTCTTTTTTGTTTTAGGTATTTAGGGATTTGACTTTTGAGAAATAAAAGATTTATTTTAACTTTTTAAAGATTTTAATCAAAACTACGTAGTTTTGATGGGTTTGGCGCGTAAGTTTATACGTCTAACAACACCGTATTCACTTTCCCCTATATATATATATATAGGGTGGAGTTATTGTAAAAAAGACCAAAAGTGTGAGAAAGGTAAGAAAGAATCTCAACCATTAGATTAAAATTAATTGAAAAGGGTAGGATTGTAAATGCATTAACAAATTCAAATATGGTAATCCTTGATTTAAGGATTTGGAGAGAGAAAAACCTGGATTTTAGGACTTATAACCGTCCATAAATATAACACCATTCAGAGCATGTTCATACATGGTGTTTTAAATATAACACAATTCAGAAAATATAACACCATTCAGGTAAAAATAACACCATTCAGCACAAGAAATATAACACAATTCAGTACAAAAATAACACCATTCAGCACAAAAATAACAACATTCAGCAGTAAATAAAAAAAACAACATTCAGCACAAAAATAACACCATTCAGTACAAAAATAACACCATTCAGCATTAGGTAAAAAAATCATTCAGTACAAAAATAACACCATTCAGCACAAAAATAACACCATTCAGTGCAAAAATAATACCATTCAGCACAAAAATAACACCATTCAGCACAAAAATAACACCATTCAGCCCAAAAATAACACCATTCAGCATTAGATAAAAAAACCATTCAGTACAAAAACAACACCATTCAGTACAAAAATAACACCATTCAGCACAAAAATAACACCATTCAGCAGTAAATAAAAAAAACACCATTCAGTACAAAAAAACACCTCTGTATCATCTTCTCCACTTCCGGCACCACCACTGGCACTTCCGGCACCACCACTGCTGCACCACCGCTGCCGATCCGCACAACCACTGCCGCTGCCCGCTCACCGTCGCCGCTGCCGCTGCCGCTCGCCATCGCCGCTGCCGCTGCCGCTCGCCGTCGCCGCTCGTCGCTCGCCGTCGTCGCTGCCGCTCGTCGTCGCCGCTGTTCTATCGATATGGAGGTTTATCAGTATTAGGGTTTTGAAATTGTAGAGAGAGAGAGAAACTGTACGATCAATTGGAGAGAGATCGGAATTATAGGAATTTTGATTTACAGTTTCCTATTTTGAATGGATATAAAGACTTTATTACCCCTATAATTTTCAATTCAGTCCAAATTAAGAAAAATATTAACCATTTTGGTCCCTATTGATCTCAACCATTAGATCAAAAGATCTAATGGTTAAGATTCTTTCTTACCTTTCTCACACTTTGGGCCTTTTTTACAGGATCCTCTACCTATATATATATATATATATTTGAACGGCAAAAAATCTCACATGTAAACCCACCCTGTTCGGGGCTATGTCCAAGGTCGACTCCTCGACCGTCATGAGAACGTGACCCCTGATGTGCAGGAACCGAATGGAATCTGTAAACCCTCGTCCCCCATTAGGTCGAACACAGGATTAAAGCCCCGATTCATCCCCTCACCCAGTAATCCATCAAAAATGGCCTAAGCAAGAATCGAACCTGCGTCTCCACAAGGGAGAACAGGCCAATTAATCGCTAAGCCAAATTTTCAGGACAACTATATATATATATATATATATATATATATATATATATATATATATATATATATATATATATAGGGAGCCGCTAAAATAAGAACCACCTCCAGTTGTAAGAACCGTGAGAACCAATCTCAACCAATTAGATTATGACACCCCAAAGGGTATTATGGTCATTTACTCCAAATGTCATTCCCCACCCTCTCTCCTCATTAATAGTTGTCAGTAGTCTCTCTCCTCCACCATTTTAAAACTCCATCTCCTTATTAATAGTTGTAGTAGTCTCTCTCCTCTTTTCTTGCGTACACCAGACCTTCTCTGCTATTCCTTTCTTCAATTTTTGAAAACCCTAATCAACACCCACCTAATTTACTCCTCCTCTCACCTAATTTACTCCTCCTCTCCACTCAATAATACCTACAGACAACACACCCAAAAATCTGCTACCTCATTCCTCTCTTTCTCTCTCTCCCATCGGTGAAGAAACCGGCGACTGGAGCCGGAGATCTGACCACCCAACGCCCCCCATTGTTACAGAACTGAACGGCCGCCCCCCCCCCCTCCGATTTCCGGCGACAAGCACCAGCCTCCCTTCCTCTACGCCGTCTCCGCCGCCCCACAACCACCCCTCCGCCGCTGCATCCATCGCCAAAGATATGTTTTCTCTCTATCTCTCTTTAGACATGGGATCTGCTACTATCTGTCTTTTTATTTCAGTTTTTTTGGGGATTTTTTGTGATGACGGTTTGAGGGGATGTCGTAAAGGTGATGTCATTTGGTGGTTAATATGCTGCTGGCGGTGGTGTTTTGGCAGAGGTGGGCGACGGGTGTTGTGGTGGTGGCGTTTTGTTCGGTGGCGAGGCGATGGTGGGAGGTGTTTGGTCGGTGGTGGGAGGTGGTTGGTAGGTGGTGGAAGACGGTGGTGGGATGTGGGTTTTGATCCGTGGGAATCCTGGCCTGTGTTCTTGATCTGTTCTTTCTTTTTCTGGGTTTTGAATGTTTGAATCGGTTGAATCTTTTGGCCTGTGTTCTTGATCTATGGGGTTTGAATGTTTGAATGTTCAAATCGTTTGAATATGTTTGAATGTTGAATCTGGGCTTGAAATATGTTTGAATGATGTTTCTTGTCCCTTTTGAATGTTTAAAACAGTTGAATATGGTGCCTCCTTTTGAATCGGCAGTGATGATGTAAAAAAAACTGACAATGGCGCGGCAAGGACGGCGGAGGGTAGGTTTTTGAACCTGCAACCCCATTTTGCAGCCGTTGATTATCAGAAAATCTGAGCCAAAACTTCGTTTTTTTTCTAGAATCCACTCGTTCTTTTGATTTTTGTTTGTTGGGTTTTTATTTTTTTATTTTTAGGCGTCGATGATGATAACAATATATCTGTGACGCTTCATTGAGTTTGCGATTTCTGGGTCCGTTCATTTTTGCGTAAAAAAGTTTTTGTAAAAAAAAATTAAACCGTAAACTTTTTTACGTCAACCGTAAACTTTTTAACGTAAAAAATTTTAGGTAAAACGTAAATACGTAAATTTTTTTTTACTAAAACGAAAAAAACGTTAACGTAAAAAGTAAAACGTAAAACTTAAAAAAATAAAACGTAAAACTTAAAACGTAAAAAGCTTACCGTAAAACTTAAAAAAGTAAAACGTAAACTTAAAACGTAAAAAGTTTTACATAAAACTTAACATTTAAAAACTTAAAAAGTTTAACGTAAAAAGGCATGTAAAAAACGGCGTGTTAAACGTAAAAACGTAAAAAACGTTAACGTAAAAAACCGGCGCGTAAAACGTAAAAAACATTAATGTAAAAAACGTTAACGTAAAAAACCGGCGTGTTAAACGTAAAAAACGTTAACATAAAAAACCGGCGCGTAAAACGTAAAAAACCGGGACGTAAAACGCAAAAAAACGGCGTGTAAAACGTAAATAACATTAACGTAAAAAACCGGCGCGTAAAACGTAAAAAAACGTTAAAGTAAAAAACCGGTGCGTAAAACGCCAAAAAAAACGTTGACGTAAAAACTGGGACGTAAAACGCAAAAAACCGACGCGTAAAACGTAAATAACGTTAACGTAAAAACCTGGACGTAAAACGCCAAAAACCGGCGCGTAAAACGTAAATAACGTTAACGTAAAAAACCGAGGCGTAAAACGCAAAGACGGCGCGTTGAAAAAACGACGCGTGAAAAAGCCGGGCGAAAAAACGGCGCGTCAAAAAACGAGGCGTGAAAAAGCCGGGTGAAAAAACGGAAAACGTAATTTTTAACGCAAAACGTAAAGTTTTTTAACGTAAATGACGGCGTAAATAACGGCGTGTAAAAAAAACGACGTTTGAAAAAGCTCGGCTCGCAAAAAACGTAAATTGTTTTGTTAAAAAATCTGAATGTAAAAATGATTTTTAATAAAAAGATTCTGATTAAAAAATAAAAAGTAATATAATAAAACAAAAATGTAATAAAAAAATAATAAATACTAAAAGACAAAAATAAGTAATTTTACTAAATTACATTTTTTGATTAAAATATTAAAGACATAATAAGACAAAAAATACTTAATATTATTTTTTAAATACTTTTAATCTCATCCATCCATCTACTTGATCTAATGGCCAGAAAGTAGTTCACGCGGTTCTTACAACTGAAGGTGGTTTTCATTTTAGCGCTCCCCTATATATATATATATATATAATCGCCATAAGTGAATTTCATTGTCTTATGAGATAATGTGTACTGGGGCAAAATAGAATTTTGAGTTTTGGGTGAGAAATTAAGTGAGCACACATATCCACACCACTAATTGTTAACACTTGTTTGTAACCCCTCTCACGGGCTCGCCCTTGGCGCCTCTTTGGCTTAGTATTTGGCGCCCCCTTGAGGTGATGTGACTAGCGGTGCCAAGGCACACATAGTCTGACTTGTAAAAATTTTAAACAAACCGATATTATTTTACGAAAAGGTTAAGCCGTCTCTAGATATACAATGAGGTTACAACAAGGCATATCTACAAGACTAAATGAACATGAACAAGGTTCTATGTTTTTACAAAGTTAAGGGTGTCCGGGGCACCCTTCGGTGACCCCTTAGGTGACTCAAGTCACCGATTAGGTGAGCACTGCCAACAATTAGGTGAGGTAGAGAGAGGGTGTGAATCCGATGGGGAGGTGCCGAAGAGAGGGGGAGGAGAGAGAGAGGAGAGAGGGAGAGGGGACCAATCAATGCTTTTTTTTAAAAAAAAAAAAAAAACCTAAGAGGGGAGTGCCGCCATCAATTTAGGGTGTTAGGGGAGTTTAAGAGGTGAGTTGACGTGACACACGAGGATTGGTTGGGCGTAAGAGAGGGGACTCACCTCTTAGGTGAGCACCCCTTACACCCTAAGAAACAATTTATTTTCAAAAAAATAAAACATCTATTTGGAAATTTCAACATAGGATGCATGGAAATGGAATATACACATAAAGAAACAAAAAGAGATAAGGAGAGAACTGTGTGATTGGATAAATGACAAAAGAGGTGCAAACAGAGGGTCATGATAATCTCACAACATTGCGACATATATTTATCACCCTCACATGCTGTTTCTGTACTCTTGGCCCCCCACACTTTCCACTAACCTCCAAATGGACCCCTCACTTTTGGACTCTCAAGCCCCTTTTAATGACAACGAGTCAAGGACTGTCAAAAGCAAAAATGTACATATTAAACAGGGTTTCGATTCTCGCTTGATAAGATTCTGTCATTAGTGTAAATGAGTTAGGATACTTTGAGTTCGAATCTGGAAAGATATTTTGTTAAGTGCTCCGGTTTAGGTCGATCTAGGGGTTCATTGATTAACATTTTTTATTTTTTTTTAAATGTGTTTTCAGTAAGAGCGGTTTTGATGGTTGCGGAGCAACTTGTTGCTCGCTTACGTGTCTCTCAACTGTAATTGGATCCTTTACTTGCTTGATATAGACCTCTGATATGTGTTTTATTTTATAAATTAAAATTGTTCGATATATATCATAATTTAAAGTTAAAAGAGAAATATTTATGAAGTTCCATAGTTTAATTGTAACTAGTTTTTTTTGGACGTTGCGTATTGCGACGAAACCGAGTAAACGATAATGTAAAACAAACGTGATTTGAAAATGAAGCATATTTTGTTTAGAAAGCTAAACCATTAGAACGATTTGGTTTATCATCGCATCATTTTATGATACTAAATAAATACTTTATTTTGAGTACAACTTTGTTTTTAACAAAACTTATAACAGAATGTCAGAGAAAAAATTAAACACAACTACGTACTTAAGTTATTAGAATAAAGTTATAACGTAAATTATTAAAGATGTATCAAATTAATCGATAAATTAATATATGTTATAAAAAATGAAAAACAATTATTAAAAATGGTAAAGTAAATATGTATTTTTTTTAAAAAGGAAAAAAAATAAAAATATGTTATTAAAAGTAAATACAATAATAAACTATTATAATATATTAAATAATAAAATAATAAAAAAGCTATATATTATTATAAAAATAAAATTACTATCCATCAATCCTCGTCAACAATAAATATATAATTGTTCTGTCACATTTGTATTTTTAGTTGTATGTTTATAAAGTTGAGTCTTAAAAAAATATAATAAAAAGTCGAAATAAACGGGTCATTGACGTGTTAACTCATGAATGTGCGTGATATGTTCAATTCATTTCTTCTTGAGCAAATTTTTACAGTATAATAATATACATAGTGGGGTTCGTGCGCAAAGTGTGTTTTTCTTACAAAGTGTAGGAAGCGATCTTGGCCATCCAATGGGTGTGTTTAATGGTTGAGATCAAGTTTGGGGCATTTTTGTAATATTTGTGTGTCATTAATTAATTGTTATAGGAGTGGTCTGTCATTTAATGTGTTTTGAATCAATCAGATAACTGTCAAAAATAACCCACGTCCTACAATCTCGCACTCCCCCCTCTCTCTCAAACCCAATATCGACAACCCTCTTGCATAACAAAATCAGCTAGAATTATGGATCAAGATAGCAAATTCAGAATGAAATACAAGCTCAAAAGACTATTTAAGTTGATTATTGTGTTCTACAACTCAAAAAATCTTGATCGGTTTGTTATTTGACAAGGTTTTTGGTTACAGGCAAGCGATTCAAAAACAACGTCACAATGGAGGGAATGGAAACTACGACCAGTAGAAACAAAAACCCCAAGAAGCATTCGGCAGGCAAAGGTATGTGTTTTAAGCATAAAACTGGGTTAGGGTTTCAAAATCTGTCAGTTCGTAAGTTGTTTTGTTGTTCTTAATGGTGTGTTATACGATTAAATGAACATTGATATATTTTTAACAACATTGTACGAAAGAATCTGATATTATTTTCATTAATGATTTATGTAACGATATGTTAAGGCTATCCTTTTTTTATGTGTTCTGATAGTAGAATATACTCAATATGTATTCTGAATGTTGTAATACTAAATGTTTTAAAATAACTACTTTCAGTAAGGAGGAGTGAACGAATACTAAAAAACACTTGCTCCAAAAAGTTCAAAACCAAATCTGATAACCCACTTGTGTTGGAAGATTCGGAAACAGAACAGGAACCGAAGGTAACGATGTATAGGGGGTGTATTGACTAACGATCATTATTTCTGAATTGGATTTATGTTTTAACTAGGCCTGACTAATGTAAAACTTGATGATGTGACGAATAAGAACCCTGTGGCAAAAAGTAAGTTTCGTGTGTTAAAAACCATTTATTATTGAATGAATTTATAATGCTAACATTAGTTTACATCTCGTGTTTTTTAGTTGCTGAGTTAAAAAATGTACGACAAGACTATAATGTTGCATCTTCACACCCACCACCTAAGAAAGCGAAGACTGACAAACCTGCTGAAGTCGCGAATATTCAACCTGTTGTAGTGGAGTAAAGTATGTTGGAATAACACACTGAATATTTATCGTTTGTTATTGAATAAGTTTGCGATGCTAACATCACTTTTATATCTTCGTGTGTTTAGTTGCTGACTCAAAAGTTGTACAACAAGATTTTGATGACGACTTTCTCAACCTGCCACCTAAGAAGGCGAAAACTGATTGTAAACCAACTGTGAAGGCCAAAATTACAAGACCCCAAGTTGGACGAGTAAGTGAATTACGAGTTGTTTAGGCTAAATTTCAATATGTGTTGGATAAATTTCAAAATGTGTAGAATAAATTTTGATATGTGTAGGCAAAAAATTTAGTGTGGAGGATGATAGTCTTTATGACTAATTAATTAGTCATATGACTAATTATTAGTAAAAAATAATAATAAATGAGATGAAAGAAAAACTATTTAATGTTTTGCAATTGTACCCTTTGTTCTTTTTCTTCTCAATTTAATTTTCTTCTCAAATGAACCTCCCCTTATATATATATATATTGATCATGAGAAAACTAGTTTAAATGAGAAAAACAAAAAACTACATAAAAAAGCATAAAAAACACACTATTTTCCCTAAAATTCACTATTTTTAATTTATAGAAAAAAGTGCTACACATGTGCTTTAATACGAAAAAACCTAAACCCCATGAAAGCTAAACTAAACTAAGCCTAAAAGACAATGGTTCCTAAATACTACTCACTGGAAAACACCAAAAGTTGAGAGAAATCAACGATGACAAACATCTTTTCTTTGATACTCAGTAATGTTCTGCATGAAGTTTCGCTGAATGGTTTGTTCGGTGAGGGGAGTAAGATTTTGCTGCAAGAGATGAACAAATTTCAAGAAAGAGGGACTGATGACACCCATATGTCATTTTGTCTTCTTTGTTCTTGAAGAAGGTGTGGATGAGGAGAAGAGACAATTCCCAGTGTAAATGCTACTTTGGCCTCGATGATGATAATGAAGATGGCAGGCAAATAACATCCACCCACAGGAGTCGATCTATGTCTCCAACATCCACAAACCCACTTCAACACACGAACAAGAAAAAAAACCACGCCAAACCCAAAATGACATTTATTTGTGACAATTCTTGTAGTTTCAAAAGAAGAAAGAGACTGATAACACTGAAGATTTAGATCATAAATTGCTTCTATTTGTTTTTTTTAATTTTCTTTTTCTGTTGTTTGTTATGTAATTTTCAGCTAAGAACAACAATACATTAATTCTGTAATGAAAAATATAACAAAACGCCAAACGGGCAAATGCTTGTGAAACGTCATCATGCCATAAAACGCCCAAAAACTACCAAACAATAATAAAATTACTTTGCACAAGTACTATTATAATAAATCTAAAAAAAAGGTTAAAAAAATGTGTAAAGAGAATAAAACAAAAAGTGTCATCTTTATCCAAACGCCACTGGAAAACAAAACGTCATAATTACAGCCGTAAAGATGGGACGTGTTACATCCATAAACAGATGAATCTGAAACAAAAACACAGTAACTGCAAATAGTAAAATGAAACGACGGAAACATAATTACTAACATTTATTATATTGAAAGCCAAATACTTGTGGCATTGAATTTATTTATTTTTTTAAAACGTCATAATTAACTGTCAGTGCGCGGGAAAAAGTTCATCATAAAAGTATGAGAACACAACTCAACACGCCAAAAATTGTCTAAAACGCCACATTTTGTCCAAAACGCCAAAAAACTTAAAAAAATGGCTAAGGTTATTGCATGGAAGTTTGAAAGGTCGGAGAGACGATTCATCCTAAAGTTCTCTAATAGGAGAATGGTGAAGGTAAGGACAATCTGTCGCAACCCCCGCCCCCTATCTGTCCCGGGAACGGGCGGCCGTGAGCATCAGTGTCGGTGGTATCGGTGTTTATTAATTTGGCGGCGGAAATTTCTTCAGGACCGTAGTTAGAAAAATTTTTTATCAGAGTAAAACACCACATTTTATATAAATAAATATATTGGGATAACCCAAGTTTTCATTACAAACTGATTTATAGGAATAAATCCAATTTTATTGAAATAAAACATTTTCTTATTTAGGTAACTTTTATAGCCACTTTTCCAAGCCTTCAGTGCTGTACAGCTGGCTTCTAGTTGGCTTTCACATTTTGTCAGTGGGAAATACTGGTGAGTGAATCCCAGTTTAATCAAGAAGAGTTTAATTAATTAAAAAAGTATTGAGAACGATTACAATGTTTATATCTACACAATTACTCATTCAGTACTTGCCACTCGACCGTATCTGTGGCTATGGTCATATCACACATTGGCTAACCCGTTGTCCAATTGTGAAGATTATCAAGTAATGTATATAAAACCCCATAATACCGGCAGTAACTGAAGAATTACAAAGACTCAATCACTGCTTAATCACATTGTAAAATAGTTAAGGTTTTGTAAAAACAGTTTACAAAAAGGAGATTACTCACATTGCTGTCTTAGGTTTTCTGTAAGGGTTTCCTGGTGATTATCTATAATTTACACAAATGCACACGTGTTAGTATAATAACCCTTAATATTTACATTAGTAATACCCTCCCCGAGACGGCATTCCAACGACTACGTCGGGTAGAACCTCGACAGCCGTTACGGAACCCTGGATTAATCGGGCAGCGTATCTAATACGTAACCGGGGTTATGATACTTACAACGGAGCAGAACTTCGTTATTTAGGGGGTATTATACCTGATAATAGCGTCTACAGTTAAGAAATTCGAGAGAGAAAAAGGAAATGAGCGACCGGAGACTGAAGTCGATGCCCTCAATTTATAGGGCTGAAATTAGGCTTCGTCGTGCCCCGCGTAAACTCCGGCCAAGGCCTTCGCGGCCCGCGAGGCTCCCTAGGGTAGGCCCTAGGGTTGCTGATTCGACTCGTAGCCTCCACACGCGTCTCAACACGTGGCGCCCTAGGGTTTCGGCCTGATCTCCGTGCTGTCGCGGCCCGCGTAGGTGGTAGCCAAAGGCTACGCGCCCCGCGAGAGACCATTAAAATTTGTTTTTATTTAATTTTAATAAAAATAAAGGTATTTTGGGTCCGTTTTCGCGTATGGGGTGTATTTTAAGACATATTGGGGTATTCTAATTATATTAGGGGTGTCGAAAATATTTTGGAGGGTTGTTATATCCTCCCCACCTTGTTTTAGAGCTCGTCCTCGAGATCTACTGGAACAAGTGTAGATATTGCCTTTGCATTTCTGATTCAAGCTCTCATGTGTATTCTGGTCCTTTTTTGGAGTCCCATTTCACTTTGACCAGAACTAATCTCTTGTGCTTGAGGTTCTTGACTTTCCTGTCTTCAATTTGTAGAGGCTTTTCTACAAACTTATGTTATTCATTTACCTCTATATCCTTAAGAGGTACTACCAGTGATTCATCAGCTAAGCATTTCTTGAGATTAGATACATGGAATACATCATGTATTCCTACCATTTCCTCTGGCAGTTGTAGCTGATAAGCTACAGGTCCTATTCTTCTAATAATCTCAAAAGGTCCAACATACCTGGGACTTAGCTTCCCTCTTTTGATGAATCTTACTACTCCTTTCCAAGGAGAGACTTTTAATAATACCTTGTCACCTTCCTGGAATTCCAATGGTTTTCGCCTGTTATCTGCGTAACTCTTTTGTCGATCACGTGCTGCTTTCAGTCGTTCCTTGACTTGAATGATTTTGTCGATTGTTTCTTGCACTAATTCTGATCCAGATAATTGCTTTTCCCCAATTTCTGCACAACAGACTGGGGTTCGTCACTTTCATCCATATAGTGCTTCGAATGGTGCAGCGTTGATACTTGTGTGATAACTGTTATTATAAGAAAATTCTATTAATGGTAAGTGATCGTCCCAATTACCTCCAAAATTAATTACACAAGCTCTAAGCATGTCCTCCATTGTCTGAATCGTCCTTTCACTTTGTCCATCCGTTTGAGGATGATAAGTTGTGCTTAGATTCAACTTGGTTCCCATTGCTTTTTGGAAACTTGTCTAAAAATGAGAGGTAAAATGGCTATCCCTATCAGAAAAAATTGATAAAGGAATTCCATGCAATGAAACTATTTCATTTACATACAACTTGGCTAACTTTTCCATACTGAAAGTTTCTTTCATTGGTAGGAAATGAGCTGACTTAGTTAGCCTGTCTACAATCACCCAGATTGTATCATTACCTTTCCTTGTTTGGGTAATTTGGTAACAAAATCCATTGTTATCAATTCCCATTTCCACACTGGCATTTCTAACTGCTGCAACAAACCTGAGGGTTTCTGGTGTTCAGCTTTGACTTGTGAACAGGTTAAACACTTAGAAACATAAGCTGCTATATCCTTTTTCATTCCTATCCACCAAAAATTCTTTCTTAAATCCTGATACATCTTATCACTTCCAGGATGCATCGTATACTTAGACTTATGGGCTTCCTCTAATATACGGTGACGTAGGTTTCCTAATTTGGGTATCCACATTCTTTTCTTATGGAATCTTCAAATTCCATCCGTTCCTTGTTCCAATTCCTTAATCATTCCTTTTAACTTTTCAGCATCATCCTTGATTACTGATTCTTGTGCTTTTCTAATTTGCTCACTTAAATCTACTTGTAGATTTAATTTAAGAGAACGTACCCTTTTTTGCTTTTCATGATACTTTCGACTTAAAGCATCAGCCTCTACATTGGCATTTCCTGCATGATACTGGATATTACAATCATAATCACTACGAATTTCCATCCAGCGTCTTTGCCTCATATTCAGCTCCTTTTACCCAAAAACATACCTTAAACTCTTATGGTCAGTGAAAATGGTAAACTTACTACCGTAAAGGTAATGTCTCCAAATCTTAAGGGCAAAAATTATGGCTCCTAATTCCAAATCATGGGTTGAATAATTCTCTTCATGATTCTTAAGTTGTGTAGATGCATAGGCTATAACCTTTTGTCGTTGCATCAGTACACATCCATAGCCTAATTTAGAAGCGTTACAATAGACTACAAAGTCTTTAGTTCCTTCTGGCAATGCTAGTATGGGTGCGTTGGTTAGTCTTGCTTAAGGATTCTAAAGGCATCTTCCTGTTTTGGTCCCCATTCAAACTTAATGGATTTACAGGTTAGCTTAGTTAAGGGAATGGCTATTTTAGAAAAATCTCGAATAAATCTTCTATAATAACCGGCCAATCCTAAGAAACTTCTAACCTCAGTTGGTGACTCAGGGGTTTTCCATTTGGTAATAGCCTCGATCTTGGTGGGATCCACATGAATTCCTAAGATGTCCAAGAAACTGTACCTGTTCTAACCAAAATTCGCACTTTAAAAATTTTGCATAAAGCTTTTCTTTCCTTAATAAACTTAGCAATGCGTGCAAATGCTTTGCATGTTCCTTTTTACTCTTAGAGTAAATAAGAATATCATCTATAAAGATAATTATGAATTTATCCAAATATGGCTTACATATTCGGTTCATCATGTCCATAAATGCAGTTGGGGCATTGGTTAACCCAAATGGTATGACAGTAAATTCATAATGGCCATACCTTGTTCTAAATGCGGTCTTAAGGATGTCCTCTTCCTGTACCTTTAATTGATGATATCCTGACCTTAAATCGATTTTAGAGAAAAATCGAGCTCCTTGCAGTTGATCGAACAGATCATTGATCCTCGGTAATGGGTACCGGTTCTTAATCGTTACCTTGTTCAATTCACGGTAGTCATTGCACATACGCATTGATCCGTCCTTCTTTTTGACGAATAAAATCGGCGCTCCCCATGGCGATGAACTTGGCTGTATGAATCCTTTTTCCAAAAATTCATCTAATTGTTTCTTTAGTTCCTGCATTTCTGCGGGTGCCAGACGGTAAGGTGCTTTGGCAATCGGTGTTGTTCCTGGTAGCAGGTGGATTCTGAATTCAACTTCCCTGTCCGGTGGTAATCCTGGTAATTCTTCTGGAAATATATCTGAAAACTGAGATACTACTGGAATATCTTTCAGTTCTTTTCCTTTAGTATTAGTGATTATGGAAATCAAATATACTATAGATCCTTTTCTTATACAACTTGTTGTTTTCATCACAGAGATGAATTTTGTGGATCTAGAGGGTTTATCTCCTTTAATTGTGATCTTTTCACCCCTTCGTGAATTTACCTGGATTGACTTTTGATCACATAGAATACTGGCTTTATTGGTTATTAACCAATCCATTCCTAATACAACATCAAATCCTGCCAGATTCATTGGGTAAAGGTTTGCAATAAACTGTTGGTTTAAAAATTCTATTCTTGCTCCCTGCAAGATTTCAGAAATCCTAACGATTTCCCCATTCGCTGTTTCTACTAGACATTCTTGTGGGAGTTTAGTTAATGGTTGGTTGAGAATTTTGCAAAATGAAGTATTAATAAAACCTTGGTTCGCACCAGAGTCAAATAATACTTTAGCAAAAACATCATTAACTAAAAACGTACCGGCTATCACGTCCGGGATCATCTTTGCTTCTTCTGCAGTCAGAACAAATGCTCTAGTATTTTTAGTATTCTTGTTGTTTGTAGCTGGAGCTAGTTTCGGACAGTTTGGCTTGATGTGGCCTTGTTCTTCATAGTTGTAGCATATCCTGTTGTTAAGTTTCTTCCTGTAGTCTTCTTCCTTGTGTCCAGACATTTTGCAGAAATTGCAGTATATGGAGCATCTTTCAGAATGCTTCCTTTTGCAATACCTGCAATAAGGTGCAGAGGTAGAACCTACATTTTTCCCACGGTTGGAATTTCCGGAACGGAATTCCTGGGTAAGCCTTTGAGCTAGGTTTTTCCTTTGATCCTCTTCCCGTGTACGCACTAACTCATCTGTCAAGGTGTTTGCTAATTCTACGGCTTCTTCTATGGTTTGGGGTCTAGCTGCCTTGACTACATGTCTAATTTCCCCGATTAATCCCCAGATGTAACGGGAGATTAATACTGGTTCAGGTGATGCAAGGGTTGGCACTATTCTAGCATATTCAAAGAATAACGTAGTGTACCCTTTGCTATGTACTCCAGTCGACCTAAGGTTTAGGAATTTATTTGCTATCTGTTCTTTCTCATTGGGAGGGCAGAATTTCCTTTTCACCATATTCTTAAATTCCTCCCATTCCATATTATAAACCCTGTCACTTCCTTTAGACTGGAGGATAGTATTCCACCATTCTAAGGTTGAATTCTTAAATAGATTGGAAGCAAACATTATCTTATCCTCTTCCGCACATTTGCTTATTTTTAAGACTGCCTCAGTCTTTTCTATCTAGCGTAGGGTAGCAATGGGTCATTCATTGCCCGAGAATTCTATTGGTTTGCAGGACCAGAATTCCTTGTAAGAACAACCATAAGACATGGTTCTTCCTCTTTTGGGAATGGGCACTTGAAGTACGGGTCCATTGTTTACGCTGTGTTCTGGTTTAGTTGGTCGCTTACTGCTATGTTTACTTTTATTATCCGCTTCCCTAACTGTTTGAATAATAAATGGCATTGCATCTATGATTCCTTGTGCCACTATGTGTTGGATGTCACTATTATCCACTTGATTTCCATTGTTATTGTTATTCGGATTATCATTATTCGGGTTATTGTCGTTCTGGTTATTATCATTCTGGTTTTCCTGGTTCACTTCGTTGTCCATCTGAATTTTAAACATTTGTCAATTATTAATATCACAAGGTAATATATAATACAACCAATCACATAACACGCATATTGATCAAAAACGTCGAGCATTGCGACTTACTTTTTCTTATACATATTATGCATCTAATACAAACCAATACTGAAAATTAAAATTACAATACAACTGGAATTGAAATTACACTACTAGTAGGCATCCGTAGTTATTATCTAGATATATATATATATATATATATATATATGTATATTTTTTTTCAACATACACACATACTATATATTATATTATTATTGTTATTATTATTACTACTACCTCCACCATCACCTTCACGGATATGGGTTCATCCAGAACTCCATATTGCGCTCGTCGTACTTCCAGACGAGTCGCTCTCCCACCTGTCTCATCCTCTCGCTACTTTCTAAAATCTCTTCTCCGAAAGTTCGGAGCTCTTGCACATTTTCTGCACTCATTGGGGGTGCAGGTGTTGGGACTGGGTTTGGGTATTGGGGCATGGGTTCCTGGTATGAGTATGGATTCTCTAAAATTTCCCTAATGTATTGATCACTATCATAGTAGGGATCTAGAGGGTCCAAACCTGGGTAAGCTCCTAGATTCGGCATGGGCATGTCTTCTGGTATTGGGTAACGTAGCACATAGTCCCTATTATAATCTAACCACGGGTTGTAGTCTGGGTATAAGGGATTAGGTGCTGGTACCCTAGGTATTTCTTCAGGGTTAAAATCATGCATTTCAACTTGATTTTCTGGGTTGTTTTCTATTTCCATTAGCTGGTTAGGGAACAGTGGAAGTGGTTGGGGTGCTATTAGTTGTTCCAGGTTAGGGTCGGCAGTTGTGGTTGCTAGGATATGGAAATTGGCTAAACTTCTATTAAGCATATCCTGTGTGTGGGCATCACTTTCTCTCTTAGCGGCTGCTAGGACTCTTTGTTGTTGCAACTTTTTCATTCGTTTCCTACGCTCATGTGCTCCCATACTGACCATCCTCTCTTTTTAGGAGGGAATGGCTCTTCAGACTGAGCTTTAAACACGAATGTCCCGTCTTCATTATCAGCAGAATACCCTGAGAGGGCAAGCTGTGAAGAGGTGCCTTCGCTCCTAGGCGAGCTGGACAACTGACGATACGCGTCGGAAGGTCCTTGGTCGCTCATACTGTAAACTAACAAATAGTCAAATAACACACAACAATAAAATACAAATATGCACGTAGTTCCATAATTTATTTCCTAACACTTTGAATAATATCTGGGTGTCAGCAGAACACTTCTATGGCTGAATCAGTGGCTTAGCTCTGATACCACCTTCTGTCGCAACCCCCGCCCCCTATCTGTCCCGGGAACGGGCGGCCGCGAGCATTAGTGTCGGTGGTATCAGTGTTTATTAATTTGGCAGCGGAAATTTCATCAAGACCGTAGTTAGGAAATATTTTATCAGAGTAAAACACTACATTTTATATAAATAAATATATTGGGATAACCCAAGTTTTCATTACAAACTGATTTATATGAATAAATCCCATTTTATTGAAATAAAACATCTTCTTTATTTAGGTAACTTTTATAGCCACTTTTCCAAGCCTTCAGTGCTGTCCAGCTGGCTTCTAGTTGGCTTTCACATTTTGTTACCTGAAATGCGTTTAAAAACATTTTGTCAGTGGGAAATACTGGTGAGTGAATCTCAGTTTAATCAAGAAGAGTTTAATTAATTAAAACAGTATTGAGAGCGATTACAATGTTTATATCTACACAATTACTCATTCAGTACTTGCTACTCGACCGTATATGTGGCTATGGTCATATCACACATTGGCTAACCCGTTGTTCAATTGTGAAGATTATCAAGTAATGTATACAAAACCCCCTAATACCGGCAGTAATTGAAGAATTACAAAGACTCAATCACTACTTAATCACATTGTAAAATATTTAAGGTTTTGTAAAAACAGTTTACAAAAAGGAGATTACTCACATTGCTGTCTTAGGTTTTCTGTAAGGGTTTCCTGGTGATTATCTATAATTTACACAAATGCATACGTGTTAGTATAATAACCCTTAATATTTACATTAGTAATACCCTCCCCGAGACGGCATTCCAACGACTACGTCGGGCAGAACCTCGACAGCCGTTACGGAACCCTGGATCAATCGGGCATCGTATCTAATACGTAATCGGGGTTATGATACTTACAACGGAGCAGAACTTCGTTATTTAGGGGGGTATTATACCCGAGAATAGCTTCTACACTTAAGAAATTCGAGAAAAGGAAATGAGCGATCGGATACTGAAGCCGATGCCCTCAATTTATAGGGCTGAAATTGGGCTTCGTCGCGCCCCGCGTAAACTTTGGCCAAGGCCTTCGTGGCCCGTGAGGCTCCCTAGGGTAGGCCCTAGGGTTGCTGATTTGACTCGTAGCCTCCATACGCGTCTCAACACGTGGCGCCCTAGGGTTTCGGCCTGATCTCCTTGCTGTCGCGGCTCGCGTAGGTGGTAGCCAAGGGCTACGCGCCCCGCGAGAGACCATTAAAATTTGTTTTTATTTAATTTTAATAAAATAAAGGTATTCGGGGTTCGTTTTCGCGTATGGGGTGTATTTTAAGACATATTGGGGTATTCTAATTATATTACGGGTGTCGAAAATATTTTGGAGGGTTGTTATACAATCAAAGCCATACTTGGTATGTCTGAAGGGGTTCAGAGGGATATTCTGGCCCTTGGGGTTCCAAGGGCCAACGATTGTGAAAGAACTCGAATAGTAATAAGAGGATTGGAGAGAAAATTTCAGGCAGAAGATGATGATGATGATGATGATGATGATGATGATGATATTGACGATACTCCTCTACCAACAGTTAGCAGTTGGGTGGTGCATGAAGAAGCAGGAACAGTTGAAGTGACTTATCAACACGGGGTGAAATATTCATTGCCGATGGAGGAAATGTTGAAGACAGAGAGGCTACATCTGCTTGAACAACTCTGTGATTTAGCACCTTCGAACGGTGCAAAGTCCAGGGTTGCAATGATATTCAAGTATAAGCTGCGGCAAAGAAGAGACGAAATGATGGCGTTATACGCCAATCTAAACTTGATGATGATGAATCTGAAGAAAATGAGGAACAAAGCGATGGGTACAACTCTGATGTAATCCCATCCACAGAAGACTATTAGTTTGTTTTAATTTCGTATTATTGTAATCATATAAAATATTAATCAATGGTAATCAATTATTAACAAACGCCACGAACGCCAAAACAGTGACCTGGAAAACCCCATAACGCCAAAAAAATTGACTGTGTGACACAAAAAGAATTAATTCAACGAGACAGATAAAAAAGTAAAACGCCAAGTAATTAATGAAGCTAGTTAACGCCAAAATTATCTTAGACGCCAAAACTGAAGCAGCATGTGACGCGCAGACTCGGGAAAAAAAAGAATATTGACAAGATAAAAAACCCCTCAGACCTTGATTACATCCGCGCCACGTGTTCCATCAGGATGCGTTCTCACCGTTCTCACACTTTAGGGCGTTTTCTCCTGATCCCGTACCTATATATATAGGTAGGGTTTATGCCGGTACCACTATTTATCGTGGGAACCACGAGAACCACTTGTGAACACAACTAAAATCCCAAACAAACAATGAACCCCCTCACCTAACCACCACCCAAAAACCTAACACCCCCCCTCAAGAAAAAAAAAAAAAAACTAAACCCCCACCACATGTTTATCAGATCTGTTAATATGTAATGGAAAACATGTAAAAGTAATACTCTTACAACATTCAGGCCAATAGATAATTCAGAAACATATGCAACCATGGAGTTCGACATGTCAGTCAACTTGATCTGGTTCCCGTTTAGGATGTATATAAGTGATGGTAGTTCCGAGTTCTTAAGGGTGAAGAACTCGTGATTATAGACGAAAAGGAGGTCGAGATTATTGTCTGATGTTTATGTGAATGTCTAACCTAAAACCCTTTTAAGTTATCTTCTTAAATACATCCAATGAGAAACCTTTAATAAAGGTAATACGATTTATAAACAGTTATCAAATAATATTATAATAAAATTTAATTATATTTTAATTAAATATTATATAAATGATTATAATGGTGATATATTAAATATAAGAGTAAATTACAAAAATCGTCCTTTATGTATGTCACTTATTGCAAACTGTGTCATTTGTCTTCAATAATTGCAGAAAACGTACTCGATGTTTTCAAACTCTTGCAAGTTATGTCCTTTAGCCCTAACTCAGATAATTTTTGTGGTTAAATATGACCTAATGGACCCCACATGATGGTATTTTGTGGTTAAATCTGACCAAATTGACCCCACGTGAGAGTAAAATGACCAAAATACCCTCATGTGAGATCCATTTGGTCAGATTTAACCATAAAAATTAACTGAGTTAGGGTTAAAGGACATAACTTGCAAGGGTTTGCAAACATCAAGTACGTTTTCTGTAATTATTGAAGACAAATGACACAGTTTGCAATAAATGAATAAAGAACGATTTTTGTAATTTACTCTAAATATAATAAATATATTTAATCTATCACAAGTTACAAATTTAAACACATTAAACACAAGGTAGATATAATGCTAAGTGCATCAAACAAATATTGTAGTCTAAAAAAAGAAGCATGTGTAAATACAAAAAAAAAAACATATAATTCAAAAACATTTTAACATGTTTTTCTCTTTAATATTTCCATGCATCTCAATTTATTTTACATTCTGAACTTTGAAATATCGTTAGGCCTCTTTCTTTCTAAATCAAGTTGGTATGTAGAATTCAAACACCACACTCAAGTTATTCAAAAGAAGCCCTTTACTTATCCACAAACTTCACCATACACCCCCACCTTTCCTCATCCCACTCCTATAAAGACAACTCACCACCATCATCTTTCCACTCTACCCACAACCTTCCAAAAGCAACATCTCCACTCCAGTACCATATTCTAGAGAGAGAAACAGAAACCATGTCCAAAGAAGCAAGTGAGATCGGAGAAACCCCAAGAAAAGACTATGTCGACCCACCACCGGCACCCATCTTCGACACAGCGGAGCTCAAACTGTGGTCATTTTACCGAGCTCTCATCGCTGAGTTCGTCGCCACCCTCCTCTTCCTCTACATCACCGTCGCCACCGTCATTGGTTATAAAAACCAGACTGACCCATGCGGTGGCGTTGGTGTTCTTGGTATCGCCTGGGCCTTCGGTGGCATGATCTTTATCCTTGTTTACTGCACCGCCGGTATTTCCGGTAAGGAAATTATAGTTAAATAAATTTTGTAATTCAAGTTTTTAACAACGACATGCAGCTCAGGTCAGGTTTTAGTTAGTACAAACTGCATGTTTTTATAAATAAACACATCACAATCTGTACTTGAGCAAGCTCAGATCAGGTTGCGGTGTGTTTATTTTTAAAAATCTAGGAATTATTTAAAAAAAGCAAAAAAAATCTTTTTAGTTAGTAGCGCAAACCTAGTGCACCAGACTTTCTTTTCTTGGTGTTCATTATCTGGTTCGGGTTTCAGTTATGTCTGAATAAACTGAAAATCGAACCGATGAACACCTTAAGACCCTCACTTATGTGTAGGGTCTCGGCTGTCGGGCCATTTGTTTCTATACTCGGAACAACCTTAGCGTTGCTCCAAAGTTTACCTCAACATGAACATTTGAAATTATTATTATTATTATTTTCTTGAAAAAAAAAATGTTTGTTTGAACAGGTGGTCACATAAACCCCGCGGTGACATTTGGGTTATTTCTGGCGCGAAAGGTGTCATTACTAAGGGCAGTGGGATACATGGTGGCTCAGTGTCTGGGTGCGATCTGTGGTGTGGGTCTGGTCAAAGGGTTCATGAGAAACCCGTACAACTCACTGGGTGGTGGAGCCAACTCGGTTGCACCAGGCTACAACAAGGGTACGGCACTGGGTGCTGAGATCATCGGCACCTTCGTACTTGTCTACACTGTTTTCTCTGCTACCGACCCTAAGAGGAGTGCACGTGACTCTCACGTTCCAGTATGTATCACTTGTACCTTTGGTTTTGTTGTTTGTACGTTTTAGTGATGGTTTGTTTAACTGGTTTATTTTTAGGTTTTGGCTCCATTGCCTATTGGGTTTGCTGTGTTCATGGTTCACTTAGCCACTATACCCATTACTGGAACCGGGATCAACCCGGCTAGGAGCTTTGGTGCTGCGGTTATCTACAACAATGGAAAAGTTTGGGATGATCATGTAAGATTTCTCATGCTTTTACCACTTGTACCATGTGCATTGTAACTTGTGTGTTAATTTGGTTTTTTTACTTTTGAGGGTGTTTTTTGTTCAAACTTGTTCTGACATGGGAAAGTGCAATGTACAACTTTTGATGCATTAGATACAACTTTATAATCATGACTTGGAAGTGGTGCATAAAATGTTGTACATTGTTTTGAGGTGGGGCTTTTTCTTGAGCTTCAAAATAGGACAAGGGAATTGCAATGTACTACTTTTAGTGCATTAGTTACAACCATACAAGCCCCGTGATAATACTTTCATATATTTGAACATGCATTTTTTATGATTTGTACCTTATTTAATAAATGTCGTACGGTGTGCAATTAATGTTGTACATTGCTTTGAATTTGAAAATAAAATGCTAAAATGGTCCAACAGTTTGAGTTTAGACCACTTTTGTCATTTTAGTTCAAAAATGAAACCTTTTATATTTGCGTCCCTGAGATTTCATTTTAGTTGTTATTTTCATCAAATTGGCAAAATAGGTTAGAATTTCCCGTCAATTTCTCCCTTTTTGTCATTTTCTCATTTAAATGAGGGGTATAATCGTCGTTTTATGCCATAATATATTTTAATTTTAATTAAATGAGAAAAAACGACAAAAAAAAAGAAGTTAACTGAAAATTCTAACCAAGTTTGCCAGTTGGATGAAAATGACAACAAAAATGAAATCTTGGGGACCCAGATACAAAAGGTTTCATTTTTTAACCGAAGTGACAAAAGTGGCCTAAACTCAGGGACCATTTTAGCGTTTTACTCATTCTTCTATTTAAATAAATGAAATGAGAAGCTAGCCATCTTTTTTATAGACTTTTAAGTTTGGTAGCAATTTACCATACAACTTCTATTGCATTAAGTACAACTGAATTTAAAGTTTCCAATGGAAAGAGAGGCTAGGCTTTTTCTCTAAATACCCAATAATTTCTAGTGTTCACCCTTAAAGCTTAAAATACCAATGTAGCATACAACTTATATTGCATTAGCTACAAGTGTATAGGTCATGATTTTAAAATTTTAACAATTTGATGCATTAATAACTTGTACGGTACACATATGATTTACTGCTCTTGGGTGAATTTTGATTAGTTGAAGTTTACAAGTAACTATTTTGGTGTGTGGATGCAGTGGATCTTCTGGGTGGGACCATTTGTTGGAGCAATGGCTGCAGCAGCATATCACCAGTATATCTTGAGGGCTGCAGCCATCAAGGCTTTGGGTTCATTCAGGAGCAACCCTAGCAACTAAATCAGATCAAGATCAGATTAGATGTGTGTGTGTTCCATTTATTTATTTTGTTTGTTTTAGATTTTGTGTTGCTTGGCTGAGTGACATCATTGATGTTTTTACTGTTCAACAGTTTTTTTTAGATTATTTGAGTTGTATTTGGATTTGGTTGTGATTTGTTTGGTTTGATGGTAGTTAATGGATGAGGATAATCTAGTCACTTGACATGATCATTTAAACTAATATTGTTCCATTGAGTTCTTGTTCTGGTTCAACACATCCATTATCTATTTAAACTAAATGACTATGTATTGTTGACAGTCATTGAATGAAATTCAAGTACTAAATAGAAAATGGAATGCAACAATGTATCCAAAAGCAAATGAACTATTTGGTGAAATGACAGCGTGTTATCGGGGCAAAAGTGAAATTGCGGCTTAGCGGCGGCAGACGATTAATCATTCATCATGTGGTGGCGTTGATAGCCGAAAGACAAGGGGGTACATGCATAAATCGGCATTTGTCTAGATTGTTGAGTGTTATGTGTCTCATGTCCAAGGCTTGATACAAAACTACTATTGAGTCGGGGGTCTTATTGGAAGCAACCTCTTTATTTCGACAGGGTAGAGGTATAGAGGTAAGACTGTCTACATCTTACCCTCCTTAGACCCTAGCTTAGCTTTTACTATTGGTGGGATTTACTGAGTATGATGATGATAAGAATGACATTATGCAAAGAAGTAGATAAGTACTGGAATTCAATGCAAAGTAGAATGTGGTGAACATGTCGCGTAAACTTGTTTTTATATCCAACACTACTGTACACGAACTCCTCATCTTAGCGTGACTTGAATTCATGTAAGGAACAAGCTACACACGAACTCATCTTTACATGATTCGAATTCATGTGACAAACGGGTTGCGCACTGACAGAGATCCGTAGAGTGGATCAAGTTCCAAGATGGATAACCCTTAGAGCAGTCAAGCTCCAAAAACAAAAGATAAAGAAGAGACTCTTTTTAACTTCAATATTCTGCCTATTTCCTTCTCAAACGTAATTCGCCTTTTATAGGCTATAAAATATAGAAAACTAGCAATAACATCCGCGCACGTTGTGGCGCGGGTACATCGTAAACATCGAATGAATTAATTCAAACGTTATGGGATGCGTTAACCATATGAAAATGTGTGTTTCGACATATCCGATTGAACTCAATGTAAACCTATATAAGCATTGCGATTGGATCAAAACGTAAAGTAAATCGAATTTATTTCGTACAATTATAACGTATTATATGTGATCCAACTCATATAAAGAAAACATAACGGTTATAAAAGAAAAATTGACACGTTTAATCAAAAAGGATTAATTAAAGCTTTTGAAAAAAATAAGAAACCACAATTGGACTCCACTCGGTTGGAAACAAAATTTACGAAACATCCATAAAATAAGAACAACAACATATTATATTTGACCTAACTCATTACCAAAAAAATTAACGTACAATCGTAGACCAACTTGAATTTATACCAAAACGTACATAAACTAAGCACGTAACAATGTTTTTTAAACGAAAATATATTGTATTTGACCTGACTCGTTTCCGGAAAAAAATTTACGTCGAAACGTAGAACATATCAAATTTATACCGACACATACATAAATATACGCACGTAAAAAATTAGTTTTTTTTAAGTAAAGGAAGTACAAGGGTAAACTCAAAACAAACTATTAGTAAAAAACTTAATACGTTAAAAACGTTTGTAAAACCGTGTCAAGTTGCACCAATGCCACACACTGCCAGGACCACCAACAGCGCAAAAGCTTGTAAAAATAAAATAATAAAAAGAAAAGTAAACCAGACGAAAAAAACGTTGAACCTCATACGCACGTCGTGGCGTGTTAACTCGCAAAATTTAAAACGAAACGTAAAACGAAAAACTTGCTAGAGATGAAAAGTGTGAGGGACCAAAGTTGAAAATAAAAAGTGTTGGGGTTAAAATTAATAAGATGAAAACCTTTGTATTAAAATTAAAAAATCAATGGGTTAAAATACAAAAATAAAACCTTTGGGTTAGAAATGGAAAATCAACTTTTTCTTTTTTTGAAAAACTTCCTATGCATAAGATACAACAACATATAGCATCAACATGTTGGTAAATGGTAAATTATAATATGGAAATAACCAACTACTATTAACTACTAGATAATATTGAAATAAACAAATCCATGAATGATGGTAATGGCTACGTGGGTAGTACTGATGCAATGAAAAACATTAACATGCATGAAATAAACTGATTTTAAGGTGAGGTTGTGGTGTGACTACGTGGGCACGTATCACGCACAAACTAGTGAATGTTCCCTCACAATATGAAATTTTAACCATCAATCAGGGTTAGGTTGAGCGTTGTTGAATAACTAAGCATGCCACATCAGCCAATAACTGGTGAAACAGTGCACCGCCTAGTTATTGGGGATGTCATTAATAAACAAATCCATGAATGATGGTAATGGCTACGTGGGTAGTACTGATGCAATGAAAAACATTAACATGCATGAAATAAACTGATTTTAAGGTGAGGTTGTGGTGTGACTACGTGGGCACGTATCACGCACAAACTAGTGAATGTTCCCTCACAATATGAAATTTTAACCATCAATCAGGGTTAGGTTGAGCGTTGTTGAATAACTAAGCATGCCACATCAGCCAATAACTGGTGAAACAGTGCACCGCCTAGTTATTGGGGATGTCATTAATAAACAAATCCATGAATGATGGTAATGGCTACGTGGGTAGTACTGATGCAATGAAAAACATTAACATGCATGAAATAAACTGATTTTAAGGTGAGGTTGTGGTGTGACTACGTGGGCACGTATCACGCACAAACTAGTGAATGTTCCCTCACAATATGAAATTTTAACCATCAATCAGGGTTAGGTTGAGCGTTGTTGAATAACTAAGCATGCCACATCAGCCAATAACTGGTGAAACAGTGCACCGCCTAGTTATTGGGGATGTCATTAATAAACAAATCCATGAATGATGGTAATGGCTACGTGGGTAGTACTGATGCAATGAAAAACATTAACATGCATGAAATAAACTGATTTTAAGGTGAGGTTGTGGTGTGACTACGTGGGCACGTATCACGCACAAACTAGTGAATGTTCCCTCACAATATGAAATTTTAACCATCAATCAGGGTTAGGTTGAGCGTTGTTGAATAACTAAGCATGCCACATCAGCCAATAACTGGTGAAACAGTGCACCGCCTAGTTATTGGGGATGTCATTCGGTTAATGATGGCCAAAGGAGAAAAGGGGGGGGGGGGCTGTGCCTTTTCCAACCAATCACACACCCTTCTTTTTTATATATTTTTTATTTTTGTTTTAGTTATTGATATTCAGTGTTTAGTTATTCCACTACACCTAGGTATCAGATGTTTAGTTATTGCCTAGATTTTTACGTGAAAGTGATATGGTAATGTGACAATGGTTTAGTTATTTCACAACACATATTCTTATGGATTCATTTTGTATCATTTTAGTAACGTAAAAAGATTGTGAAACTTTTATCCAAGTTTAGGAACCGTAAAAATATTGTGATGTCGGAAAGTGAGCAATATTTCATAGTATAGCCGTATAGCGGCTAAATGTGTAATATGGTGTTCTATATAAACACCTTTCTTTTGTAACCCTAGTTGATGTTCTTCTCAATACAATTCAAACCCCAAATACAAAGTTTATTCTCAATACCAGACAACATGGTATCAGAGCAGTGTTTCTGATTCTTGAACACTTTACTCATCATCTACAATCTACCCCAGCCTCAAATCAGAAAAACTTGACAATCAAAATCAAACTCCGAAAAACGAACCCATTGAAACAACATCAACCGCATCATGTAACACCAACTGCCGCCGCATCAATAACCTCTCAGCCGCACACCGGAAACCCTAAGTTCAGTCGTGCTGATTATTTCCAGGCCGTCAAAAGATTATCGTCTCCAGGAAGTGGGGACTCATTAAGTTCAACCGATATATCTGCTGGGGATTCAACCAGTTGCAGCCGACACCTTTCTTTTTCAACAAAACCCTAATCTGTTACACAAGTCCGCTGCACACCACACCCTGTCAACAAATCTGGTGCGTATTTTTTACCCAATGTATTTGATAAACCAACATTAAACCTTGAACTAGAGTTCAAGTTACCCAGCGTATTTGATAAATACGCTGGTAAGATATCGTTTTTTCTGGCGTTGTTATTCTGCCAGATTTAAGTTGCCCAGCGTATTTGGACAACCTTAAGTGGCCCAACGTATATGTTTCTGGCGTAATTGATAAATCTTGAACGCGAGTTCAAGTGTCCAACGTATTTATTAAATATGCAGGTCAGCTAGTTTTGTAAAGACAGCGTAGTTACAAAAAACACATATTTGTCACTCTCCATGTCAGAAAAGTTAATATGGCAATCAATCATGGAAAAAACAGTTCTTGGATATTTGATTCTAGTGCCACTAACACCATGACGTTTGAACCATTGGACATACGGTCAATGATCAAACCTCAAAAAAACTCAAATCCATACCGCAAACAACGGAACAATTCAAGTGAAAGGAGGAGGAATAATTGAAATTTCACCAACTATGAAATTACCAAATTGCCTTTATGTTCCATCATTATCACACAAACTGCTCTCAATTAGTCATATTACCAAAGAACTAAATTGTAAGGTACTAATGCATCCTACTTTTTGCCTCCTACAGGATATCAGGACGGGTGTGATTATTGGACGTGGTACTGAGCGCCAAGGACTATACTACATGGATGAAGTGGCTCAACAGGGTACTCTGATGTTGGCACATGGAACTGAAAACCGGGAAGCCTGGCTATGCCATAGACGTTTGGGACACCCATCCACTAGTTATTCGCATCTTTTGTTTCCAAAACTCTTCCCTTCAAATGGTAAAATAGATTGTGAAACCTGTTTTCGTGCCAAAAGCCATCAACAACCATTTAAACCTAGCAATACGAAAGTTGATTTACCTTTTTCACTAATTAATTCTGATGTGTGGGGTCCTGCTCCTGTTATGGGGGGGGGGGGCAGGGTTTTCGGTACTTTCTACTATTCGTGGATGATTGCACTCGTATGACATGGGTATATTTAAAAAAAAAAAAACAAAGCTGAAGTTTATGAGAAATTTACCGCGTTTTATGCTATGATTCATACTCAGTTCAAAAGGGAAATCCAAATCCTTCGATCCAACAATGGGGGGGGGGGGGGGGTTTGTCAATACATCCATGAAACAATTCTTTAAAACCAAAGGATTAGTTCATCAAACCTCTTGTTCTCATACCCCCGAAGAAAATGGTGTTTCCGAGCGGAAAAACCGTATTATTCTTGAAATGACTCGAGCTCTTCTAATTGAATCTCATGTACCTACATCTTTCTGGCCGGAGGCGGTTGCAATCTCTGTGTATCTCCTAAATCAGCTTCCCACCAAAGCTCTTAAGTTTAAGACTCCCTTAGATTGTCTATCTAAGTCTGCCAGTATTCCCCATCCTCTTACACTTGAGCCTCGAATCTTCGGGTGTACAACATTTGTACACATACCAAAAACCAACAGAAACAAGCTTGGCCCATGTGCTGAGAAATGTGTATTTGTCGGCTATGGGATTGATCAAATAGGTTACCGGTGTTATAATCCCAAAACTCGTCAAATGTTCACCGCAATGAATTGTGACTTTCTTGAAACAAAATACTTTTATAACACCCAACTCAGTGGTCAGGGGGAGAATGAATATATAGACACTCTGAGTTGGCTAAGTCAACTTCCATCATCTGAAGAAGTAACAACAGAAGACCATCACAGTACTTCGAGTCAGTCACCTTCAAACATAACCACACAATTTGCGGAGCACAGTACCACTGAAGAAAGTCCATCCAACGTGATACCAGAGGTAAGAAATACTGAGAACCCTGAATGTCCTACGTCTTATAACTATGAGACAACAAGGGAACACATAGAACCGACAACAACAGAACCTACAGAACATGTTGAACCAGATGCTGAACAGATTGAACCAGATGTTGAAGAGGTTAAACCAGTTGTTGAACATGTTGAACCAGTTGCAGCAAAGACAATCGGAAGATACTCTCTCCCTCCAAGAGAAAATAGAGGAGTTCCTCCCAAGAGATACTCACCAGAAAAGGTGGCTCCAAGGTCTAGGTACCCTGTGGCAAACATTGCCACTGGAAATTTGTCTAAGGAAGCTAAAGCATTTTCCGCTGCCTTGTGCTTAGAACAAACGCCATCTGCAACACAAGAAGCCTTGAAGTCAAAAGAGTGGAAAAAGGCTATGGAGACCAAAATGGAAGCACTCAATAAGAATAACACTTGGGAGAAATGCACCCTTCCACCAGGAAAAAAACTAGGGATGTCGTTGGGTGTTTTCAGTCAAACACAGGCCCGATGGCACGATTGAAAGATACAAAGCACGGCTGGTTGCAAAGGGTTATATTCAGACATATGGAATTGACTACTCTGAAACCTTCTCCCTAGTAGCCAAAATAGACACAATCAGAGTTTTGTTTTCAATAGCCGCCAATAAAGGTTGGCCTCTTCATCAATTTGATGTGAAAAATGCCTTCCTACACGGAGAACTAAACGAGGAGGTCTATATGGATGCCCCACCGGGATTCAATGAGAATTTCAAGGCTGGAGAAATATGTCGGTTAAAGAAATCTCTATATGGGCTTAAGCAGTCTCCTAGAGCTTGGTTTAGGAGGTTTACCCTTGCTATGAGGAAATATGACTTCAAACAAAGCAATTCTGACCATACTCTATTTTTGAAACAAAGGGGCAATCATGTGACCTGCTTAAGTATCTACGTTGATGACATGATACTTATAGGAACGATGAAGAGGAAATGTCAATGTTAAGAGATAAACTTTTTTTGGAGTTCGAGATGAAAAACCTCGGAAGATTAAAATATTTCCTTGGAATTGAAGTTTTAAGATCTAAACAATGGATTTTTATTTGTCAGAAGAAATATATTTTTGATCTCTTAGCCGAAACCGGAATGATTGAGTGCAAACCTTCGGACACCCCAATGGTGGTTAACCACGGCCTACATATGGAAGATGGAGCAGAACTAGCAGATAAGGAGATATATCAACGAATGGTGGGAAAACTGATATACCTCTCCCACACTCGCCCAGATATAGCTTATGCAGTAGGAGTGATGAGTCAGTTTATGCACCAGCCCCAAGCAAGTCACATGGAAGCAGTTTTAAGAATCATCACGTATCTCAAGGGAATAACGGGTCACGGTATACTTTTCAAATCAAATGGGCACTCAGAAATCCAAACATATACAGACGCCGACTAGGCAGGGGATAAAGGAACGAAAAGGTCAACCTCAGGATACTTTACCATGGTCGGAGGAAATCTAGTCACCTGGAGAAGTAAAAAAACAAAAAGTAATCGCCCTACTAGTGCAGAAGCCGAATTCCGAGGGGATGCATGTTGTCACACCCCTAATTTTCCACGTGTCACCGGTGGGCCCGGTGGGGAGTATAGTGACGTAGTTGGCATCATCATGGACAAACAACACAATATATAAATGCACAGCGGAAGCAAGAGATAAATGTAATACAAACCGATATAAAGTAATATCAAGTATTACAAACGACATGTAAAGGATCCACAGGCGGATCAAAAGTAAAACAGGATATTGTTCAACAGACTTATTGTCATCCAAGCTTGCGAGACTTATTGTGGACGCTCTAGAAGACAGCCAGCCTATTACGTGTAGTACCTGCACTTAACCTTTTGGAAAATACGTCAGTTTACACTGGTAAATAAAATTTAACTGACTTATTTTGAAAATGATTGAAAATTGATTTAAATGCACATGGCATAAAATATTTTTGTAACTTGGCATAATTATACAATATAATCTTGTAAGGGATTTACATGTTACTCCGCGTTCAGTAGCCCGATCCGTAGACCGGGTTAAAGATTAATAGACACACCACAATATAGAGTTATACACTGACGGGTGTACGCCTACACCCCGTGCTCAGGTCGTGGCCATCTCGTAAGATGATGCCAAGGATATCCGGGACATGGTCATTAACCCCCCAAAGGCTTCAAGTAATAAAACACCTTCAAAACAGGGTCATCTCAATAAATTTAACCACTATTCGATTAAAGAATTCAATGTCGGACCAAGCGGTATTTTATATACCGTACCCCAAGCCCGTATAGGGAAAATAAGTTAAAAGTATTTACCTTGGTAAGTATGAATCACAATTAGCAAGTGAAGGTAGCTTTTACTGGGTCTCCTATTCTGGAACAAAGGTTTATAATAACCTATTAGATTTCTAACGGGTCTTTATTTAAGCCTAAGCTTAGACCGGTTAGTTTTAAGGACGATACGGTTCAAGCGCACGATTAAGCGAAGACCAGATAGAATGTGATTTAGACCCGACAAGTTTGAATACTTGTATAATTTGGGTATGCTAAATACATTCTGGATTTTGAGACAAAAATGATAATGTTTGACCCGTTTCGGTCAATTTATGCAAACTAGTTACATAAACCGAACCGAACGCTAAAAGAGCGTTACGGGTAACCATAAGAGTCATATGCAAGTTCCCTGAGATAATATGCTTTAAATATGTTATAATATCAGTAAGATAACTTCTATTTTGCCCCATACGGAAATAAACTCAATTTACGCCTCATAAGGGCATTTTGGTCATTTAAAAGATTATAAAAGAGTTAAATTTGAAATCTGAGTTACAGGTCTGATTTATACAGTAAATACACTTAATTTGACATGTTATAACAGTAGGGTATGACCCATATATGAAACTTATCATTTAAAATCGAACTATGCACCTTAGGGGTATTTTGGTAATTTCACAAGGGCTTAAATGGTCAAAACTGGAAATCTGAGTTCAAAAACTTATATTTACTGTTATTTTATAAAAGTATGTTAAAAACATCAGTAGATATAACCCTTGTACGCTTAATATGGTTATAGTGCATACTAGGCGTTAAAAACGCTTAAAAAGGCGATTTAGAGCCGTTTCCGGGTTTTCAAAAGAAAGCTGATATTTTTATATTTCCAGAATGATCAAAATAATTTATTTAACAAACAAAATCAGTAGAAAAAGGTTTGGGGTCAAAAAGATCTATAAAACTCATTTTATGGCCAAAAAGGTCAAAACCGGTATTAACCGAATTAAACTTAGAGACCTATGATATGATCAGCCAAAAATTAAATAAAAATCTTCAAAAATCCCAAAATATTATATAACATCAGTGGGTAAAAAGTTTGGTATCAAAAAGTAGGCTTAAATAGGTTATATGCTAATTACGCCGTTTATTTAACATAAAGCTTTCAAATTACGATATCGGGCATAACTCTTAATCTGGACCTCAAACTGATATCAAATTTTTGGTGCAAGTTTATAAATCAGTAATAAAGGTTTCTACTCTTTCACTTTTTCAAAAATCGCGTTTTATAGCAAAAAGGGCAAAATAGTCATATTTAAGCATAAACCGGTAACATGCATATGAATCGGATAAGTGTTGAACCAAGCCTTAAAATCTCAGAGAGTTGTACATATATAAAAATGGTCCAAATAAGCTCTAAGCAGATCTCAAACATGCATGCACGGATCCGAATTGAGAGTCAAAGAAAAAGTCATTTTATGAGACTTTCGGTTCCGATCCGGGTTCAAACTGAAAATTTGTCGAGTTGGTCATGATGAAACACGTTCTTACTTTATTTACAAAGTTATTTTGATGATCAAACAAGTTACATGTGATCTACACTGTTAATTATGCTAAATTTTGCAAAAACCCATTCTGTTGACTTTTTAAGAAAAGCTTTGACTCGACAATCATCATGCTTAGAGTGGGAATCTGAAAATACCCTTTTAAGGGTTTGTTACCCACATAAATACCAACTTGTAGGTACTTTCAATTCGAGAAATGACTGAGTAATTTCCGTTTAATCTCAAAGTCAAACTTAATTCACGGTGGTTTGACTTTTGATTAAATAACTAAGCTAGAACGAATTAGAGAGGGTTAGGAATACTTACAACAGCCTTAATTACGATTATGGATCATTAGAAAGCCTGAGTTTGATCAGAGATCTTCAGAATTGTGAATGTAAGTGGAGTAACAAGTGAACTCATCACCTATTTATACTTTTCGGGACTTCGTATGATCGCGACAAGTGTCGGGGACATGAAATCAGATTAGGACAGGTGTTAAACCACCTTTCAAAACCTGTGGGCAGCCCCTAGACTCAAGTTGATGGTATTAGAACTAATTTGCACATGAAGACAGCTGGAAACAGGTTGCAATCTGCTGTTTGCACGACTGACCAGGCCACGCGGCCCGCGTAGAGGGCATAGCAGACTCACGCGGCCCGCCTGACAGGTCTGGTATGCACAAAACAGTTTAAAAATCGACAGAATTGGTCCCTGCCAGCTTATACGGCTATTTTAAGCACGTTCAAGGCCCGTTAACCTCGTATAAAGGCCCCACTATGATTCTAAAATATAGGGGACCTGAAACATGTTCAAAAACATGTCGGACAACGGTTCGTTTGGCCGTATGGTCACGATATGCGTCGAATTACGACGAAACACGGACGGATGCTAAAAACGAACCAAACGACGCGACGAAAGGGATTTTATCAAGGAGATCACTAAAATAAAATATTTTAGTGCTTACATGAATTTTTGGGTGTCCGGGGATATTCAGAATGTGAGATATGCGCGAAAGTGCAAACTTGTGCCCTTTTTGACACTTTTAGCCCCTGAATGACATAAAAGTTTATTTTTGCGCACCGAACACCTCTAGGCCTATATATAAGCTATAGAAATGATAATTAGGCCATGTTTAACTCATGGACACTTTCCGGAAGGTCCGATACCATACGAATCGCCATAGTTTTACAGTTTGACGCAAATAGTCCTTAAATTGCGCAAAATAGCGTGAAATACCGATTAATGTTATTTAAGCCTTCCATGACCCATATTTATCCTTACCAAGCATATACTTAAATATTAATGCGCTCTCGCTCGCTTAGATGGTCACCGAAAGGCATAGATTCAAAAGTTGACGCTTTAGGCCCCTCTATTGCGCAAACTTGCGCATTACAATATTTAATAGCATTGAAGCCTCATCTAATCCATATTAGGCATTCTTGAAAGTATTATTAAACATCACGATGCTTCGGGTTCGCTAAAAGGTCATTCAGAGATATAATTAAACATATTGACACTTTTAGCCCCTCTAACTTGCAAAGTTGCGCGTAACTTTACTTATAGGCATAAAAACCTTAGATGGCCATCATTTGGCATTCTCGAGAGTATAATTAAATATTATTAAGCTCCCGGTTTGTTAGAAGGTCACTCAGAGGTAAGAATTAACATGTTGACGCTTTTAATCCCTTTATTGCGCAAACTTTCAATTAATTACGCAAACGACTACACTTATTCATCAAGTGGCACATTTGGGAATATAAACATCGTGAGAGGTTATTTGGAACTTATTTTAGGTATGCTAACACTTCCAGTCCTTTTATTATCAAAGTTTTCGATTTTTCGAAAAATTAGTCCCTTAAATTCAACATCGGACTTTATTAGAGTTTATTACACGTGTCAATATATCATTGGACGTGATTTTACGAGGTGTTACATCCTCACCCCCTTAAAAGAAATCTCGACCTCGAGATTTGCTAAAATGCTGGAAGTACCTTTTGTCACATAACGGACTTACCTTCTATAGCATATCTGGAGTCTCTCCAAACTCCCAATTTGACCTCTATGTAATAGGTTCATGCATCCTTTTTGAGGTTTCTTATCCTGGCGATCTGCATTCGATACAGGTTTATCATTATATCACAAGTCCGCCAACCGTTATGTGATAGCGCTTCTTGACTTATTGGCGAACATATCCTTTAATCCTTAGGGTGTAATACATTGCGAGCTCCACCAAGCTCTTTAGATAGGTTTTAGCTCATAAGTTATTTTATCTCGATATATTCGATTACTTCGAACGATTTCATATATTCAGAGCTTCGCCTGACAATTAACCGATTGGCACACCTTTCCAGGGTGATATCTTTTGTTGAACCTTATTTCTTAACAGGAACATAGGAGGTTTGCTATTTCCATGAATCCTTGATTCTCTGCCGAATACTAACAACTTATAGATGGTTATGGAATTGCCCGATCTTATTCGTTGTTTCCAAGGCAACTTTCAGGTCCTGATAATTGGACTTACCAATTTTCTGTCTAACAATAGATGGTTAACATCCCATTTATACAAGGTCTCCCAAGGAGCAGCCTTGATACTTATATAACAACTATTATAGAAAAACTGATCTTAAGGTGAGATGGTTATTCCAATCACTGCTTAAAACTAATCTTAAGGGATAACTAATCCCTTCGGTCAGTCGAATAAATCGACGATCCTGGGCGGCTGATGGAAATTCTTAATTGTTGCCTAATTAGGGTTGCGGTAATCAATGCATAAGCAAAATGAACCGTCTTTCTTACTTAACTATATCGAATCCTCATATTATTGAGTTAGGCTATATGAATCCTCTATTTTAAAACTTACTTAATCAGGGTTTCGATTTATCCAATGATGGTACCAGCCGTCTTGGAGATTTCATATTGACACAGCCCTAAATGGGATATAAATCTTAACCCTACTTGCCTCTCCGGAGGTATCAGGGTATTCTTAGGAGAAGATGATCAAGATACAAGGAGGTTATAGAGACTTTCCATATCTCAGGCTCCAGTTTATCCATCCTTGCTTGAGTCAAATAAATGACACATTCATGTTATAAGTCCACGAATTCCTTAATCGTGAACATTTGCATGAAAGCTCCCATTCCGGATATCTTCTTTGAATACCATTAGTAGACTTTTGTACCATATGACCATCGGGATATCTTTGTGGTCCCATGCATTAAACCTCCATACTGATCAGGCATGGAAGCAATCTATGGAACATATTAAGATACACAAATCCCCATATGGCGCTTTTATCATACCGTCTGGTATTCGCAATCGATTGAGATCAAGGAGATATCAACTGTATATGCCGACGCACTTCCTCTATAGAGAAGATACTTCAAAAATTTACGGCTGAAGGTTTCTGATGGGGACAGAAGAAATGGTTCTTACGATTTGCTTGTATGATTTACCTTACACTTAATATCTGGGGTTCTTACGGGATATTTTCTAAAAGTTTGCTAAGCTTATGGTTTTATGAGAAACTTATCAGTACCTGAACCCAAACGAAATTCTCAGTACTAAAAATCACAATAGGGGATTTATCTAATATCATTATTAATGCGAACTGCCTCTAATCATTTATCAGGAGGGTTAAACGCCTCTATTCTTAATCCTTTTAAACTCAGCTGCAGAATCTTTAACAATTTCGGGGCAGTCTTAGCTTTGACTGGTTATTTCTAAATCCATATAACGCGAGTAGCTGAGGTAGATCCATAATGGATTTATGACAAGCCGACTTTGAACCTTAATGTGCCCTCTTATCGCCGGTGCTAACCACCAATAACTATTGCATTAAGCTTAGGCTTTGGGTAATTGGAATAAGGTACTATCTCAGCCAATGGATTAAAATCTGCGACATACTGTCGACAGTCTAAACTTTTGTGGTGAGAGTCAGAAAATTCTTATTCCATCTTTTTCCATTTCGATGCGAATAATAGATATTTCTAATAAGGTCCTTAACACTTGGTCCATCCCATAGTGTATAGGAGAATCCTTCTAGTGGACTTCATTAATGTCCTTATTAATTAAGGGTATTACCATCGAATGGCTGTGATGCATACCTCACAGTGTTCTTTTCAACGTAACCACTGATACACCTAATGGTTTCTACTTCATCAGTTAATTTCCTACAATCGATGGCTCCTTTTTACTTATTGAAGTCTCTGGACTTCCCTGAGACGAAGTACTTTTAAGTACATCCAAAAAGAATGGGCTCCTTGCCATTTATGGTTTTGCTGGGTTTATTCTTCGCATTTGAAGTGCGAATAAAGTTTTTTTTCTCATGAGCAGCGACATGTGTTTTAGAGCAAACAGCAAACAACATTCAGCTTTCTCGATCCTTTTCATGGCTCTTCTCCCAGCCTTTCTAATGGTTGCGCTAATTACCGATTTGGGGATTAACTCCATTAATATTGAAGTTCACTCTTGATGCACCGTTAACATTTGTCGCATCTCTAGCATTGCGACTGTTATTTGTCTTATATGAGTTTTCCATACTCGAATCTTTTGGTATTAAATGCCAAATGTAACAATTTGTGTGCATTTCAACAGCTAGTCATTGCTCTGATGACTTATCATACATTAACCATGGTATTATTAAACCATATAAACATTCCTAAGGAGTGTTATTTGCTTGAACATCAATCATATTCAGCCTAAGACACAAAAGGATCATTAATGGCCTTTAGGGTTTTGACCGAGTCCATTACCCTTTTAACAGGGGATCAAAATGTCCCAACTGTCTTTTGCATATAGATGATTTTAGATAGCTCGAAGGCTTGCCATACAGGCTTTCTAAAATATGAAACATTAGTCCGTCAGGAAGGACATAAATAATCATATGTCTCGAAGACCTTGTTGCATAGGACGTTATAAGATATGACAACAAATGCCTGTCATAGAGGGCATTAATTTATAATCCGTAACCTTATTAGATTAGGGGTTTTAAGATTTGAATCTAGTTCTTCACCGTTGGACAGGGAGTCATAGGCTACCATTGTCGTCGTCTTGAAAGGCGATTTATTTTGGCACATAGGCACATCTTAGGACATCATTAATGGATGTTTACATATATACATATATGTATATATATAATTATCATCATTGAGTATATCAGTCATGATCTTATCTATCTCACAGACCTTAAGGCTTGGGCATTGCCCATCACCTTCGACGATGTACCATAATGGTCATATTTGACAATGTCTCTAATGGACAATCTAATATATAACCCGTGGGTGATATAGATCTTATCGGTGATTCAGGATAACGCCACGAAGGGTGGTACAATAAACACACTTATATATAGGAAGTACCAGCAGCGTATCCACCATGTGTTTATTGTATTACTCTAGTTTCGTTATCCAAATCACCGTCAAGATGCATATAATCATAACCGTTGAGTCGGATAGTACTTCTTAAAATCCCCTTATGAAGATAGGAAGGCCCAAGACTGTACTTCAAATATCCTATAAAATAGTATGATCATCGTATCAGATGATATTAGTCAGGATCGCACTGATCATATAGACTGTTAGGGTTGGGTATAACCCACCACTTTGAACAGGGGACCATAAAGACCACCACTAGCCTTATCCAATCTCAAATAGAACAAAAATATAGCCTGTAGGCTTTTCATCACTAGGGATGTTAATATTATGGTGACCATACTGATGATACTGGTCAGGATCGTATTGATCATATAGATTATGGGATTTGAGCATAGCTCACCCCCTTGGGCAAGGAATTATAAAAGATTACGATTGCCTTGTTACTATTGGACAATATATTATATCCCGTAGGCAAAATATCACTAAGGGATGTTAAATAACATGATCATCATATTAGATGATATTAGTCATGATCGCATTGATCTTATAGACTGTTATGTTTGGACCTAGTCCAATATTTTTAGACAGGGAGTCGTAGACCACAACCGTCGTGTTGTCTTATTGGGCAACAAGTTTAGCCCGTAGGCACTTCATCACTAACGGATGTTTATAATATGATCATCTTATAGGATGACATAAACCATGATTCCTAATTGCTAGGCTAGGCAAGAGAATTTGAAGAATCCAATATAAGGATGACTGTTGTGATTTTTCGAATCGCATTTGTCAAGAGTGCTAGCACGTTCTTAGGTGTTAACAAGGATCTGAATCCCTTGAGTAGATTTCACCATCTTGGCCACGAAGGCTAGGTCTCACCTTTAAGATTCTTTTTAAAATGCATACTGACAGGGAAGGAAGGATATTTATTTTATTCAGGATTTTTGTCATAAACCCTAATTTATAAGTTAATAATAGCACAAATGGCCTAGTCGCGTAGACAAGTTAGATTTTTAATCCATGATTTCAGAGAGTCGTGGCATTAAGGTTTGAATCAAAGTTCATTACCTTTTCCTGACAGGGAGTTGTAGGTTACGACTGTCTTTATTAAAATTTCTGGCCCGTGGGCCTATCAATTAACATCTCGTAAGATGTTAAGACATATAGTCATTGCACTGATGATACGTTCAGCGGTCACAGTAATGACATGACGACATGATCAGTGCCATTAATTTAATCAACTGTCGTTCAGTGGTCATAATAATGACATGACGGCAGGATTAGCACTTAATTTAAATCAACTGTCATTCAGCGGTCATAATAATGACATAACGACAGGATTAGTACTTTAATTTAAATCAATTGTCGTTCAGCGGTCATAATAATGACATGACGACCAGATTATCGTCTAGAAGGCTTTGAGCATAGCTCACCCCCTTAGGACGGGGAATCTTAAAAGATCACAACTGTCGATGTCGCAATCGGACAGTGTATTATAGCCCGTGGCACTTCATCCTTAAGGAATGATTATTTTAATAAGGAAGGTTTGGAATAACCCCTTATAGGGATGATTTACGTGAATTTATCGAACCACGTTTGCTAGGAGTGTTAACATATTACGGATGTTAAGGATTTGAATCTCTTGAATGGGTCCTACCATCTTGGCCTCGTCATACAGGCTAGGTTTACCCTTAAGATTTCTTTTTTTTTTTAATAATTAATGCAGAACAAATTTTAAATTGAAATGTTGATAAGGATCTGAATCTAAATTGAGGAACTGCCATCTTGGCCGGGTCTTAATATGACACGAGGCTAGGTCTTGTCCTTTTAGATTTTGTCATTTTATTATAATGGTAGATCTTATAACAGAAATATTATTTTAATTTATTTTATATATTATATTCATATATAATGATATAATTGAAATTTAGGTAAAACATCCCAATGGTTTTAAAAGAGGTATAGAATTGCCCTAAAAGGGACTTAAAAGAAATGATGTTGTCCTCAAAGAGACTGAAAGATAAAAATGTCCTTACAAGGAATTTCTAAGGAAACGAACTTCAGCAAAACGAGTTTCTTCTTTATTTTATTTCTGAATGCCTTCTTATCGGTTGTACATTAATCCTAATCGCAATACGAAGCTCGGCCTTTCTTAGGCTTCAAATGGGGAGAAATTTCACTACAGCTCCTTGCTTGGCGACATGTTAAAATATATATAATTGAAAGTAACAATCCTCTGAATAGAGTCGAGAGTATTCCTATGTTAAGTCTAGACTCGGAAGGTCAAAGAATGTGCTATCGTGTCATTGAGATTAAACACAAAAAGCTAGTGTTTAATTCACTCAATGTTGGCTCTGATACCAACCCGTCACACCCCTAATTTTCCACGTGTCACCGGTGGGCCCGGTGGGGAGTATAGTGACGTAGTTGGCATCATCATGGACAAACAACACAATATATAAATGCACAGCGGAAGCAAGAGATAAATGTAATACAAACCGATATAAAGTAATATCAAGTATTACAAACGGCATGTAAAGGATCCACAGGGGGATCAAAAGTAAAATAGGATATTGTTCAACAGACTTATTGTCATCCAAGCTTGCGAGACTTATTGTGGACGCTCTAGAAGACAGCCAGCCTATTACGTGTAGTACCTGCACTTAACCTTTTGGAAAATACGTCAGTTTACACTGGTAAATACAATTTAACTGACTCATTTTGAAAACGATTGAAAATTGATTTAAATGCACATGGCATAAAATATTTTTATAACTTGGGATAATTATACAATATAATCTTGTAAGGGATTTACATGTTACTCCGCGTTCAGTAGCCCGATCCGTAGACCGGGTTAAAGATTAATAGACACACCACAATATAGAGTTATACACTGACGGGTGTACGCCTACACCCCGTGCTCAGGTCGTGGCCATCTCGTAAGATGATGCCAAGGATATCCGGGACATGGTCATTAACCCCCCAAAGGCTTCAAGTAATAGAACACCTTCAAAACCGGGTCATCTCAATAAATTTAACCACTATTCGATTAAAGAATTCAATGCCGGACCAAGCGGTATTTTATATACCGTACCCCAAGCCCGTATAGGGAAAATAAGTTAAAAGTATTTACCTTGGTAAGTATGAATCACAATTAGCAAGTGAAGGTAGCTTTTACTGGGTCTCCTATTCTGGAACAAAGGTTTATAATAACCTATTAGATTTCTAACGGGTCTTTATTTAAGCCTAAGCTTAGACCGGTTAGTTTTAAGGACGATACGGTTCAAGCGCACGATTAAGCGAAGACCGGATAGAATGTGATTTAGACCCGACAAGTTTGAATACTTGTATAATTTGGGTATGCTAAATACATTCTGGATTTGAGACAAAAATGATAATGTTTGACCCGTTTCGGTCAATTTATGCAAACTAGTTACATAAACCGAACCGAACGCTAAAAGAGCGTTACGGGTAACCATAAGAGTCATATGCAAGTTCCCTGAGATAATATGCTTTAAATATGTTATAATATCAGTAAGATAACTTCTATTTTGCCCCATACGGAAATAAACTCAATTTACGCCTCATAAGGGCATTTTGGTCATTTAAAAGATTATAAAAGAGTTAAATTTGAAATCTGAGTTACAGGTCTGATTTATACAGTAAATACACTTAATTTGACATGTTATAACAGTAGGGTATGACCCATATATGAAACTTATCATTTAAAATCGAACTATGCACCTTAGGGGTATTTTGGTAATTTCACAAGGGCTTAAATGGTCAAAACTGGAAACCTGAGTTCAAAAACTTATATTTACTGTTATTTTATAAAAGTATGTTAAAAACATCAGTAGATATAACCCTTGTACGCTTAATATGGTTATAGTGCATACTAGGCGTTAAAAACGCTTAAAAAGGCGATTTAGAGCCGTTTCCGGGTTTTCAAAAGAAAGCTGATATTTTTATATTTCTAGAATGCTCAAAATAATTTATTTAACAAACAAAATCAGTAGAAAAAGGTTTGGGGTCAAAAAGATCTATAAAACTCATTTTATGGCCAAAAAGGTCAAAACCGGTATTAACCGAATTAAACTTAGAGACCTATGATATGATCATCCAAAAATTAAATAAAAATCTTCAAAAATCCCAAAATATTATATAACATCAGTGGGTAAAAAGTTTGGTATCAAAAAGTAGGCTTAAATAGGTTATATGCTAATTACGCCGTTTATTTAACATAAAGCTTTCAAATTACGATATCGGGCATAACTCTTAATCTGGACCTCAAACTGATATCAAATTTTTGGTGCAAGTTTATAAATCAGTAATAAAGGTTTCTACTCTTTCACTTTTTCAAAAATCGTGTTTTATAGCAAAAAGGGCAAAATAGTCATATTTAAGCATAAACCGGTAACATGCATATGAATCGGATAAGTGTTGAACCAAGCCTTAAAATCTTAGAGAGTTGTACATATATAAAAATGGTCCAAATAAGCTCTAAGGCAGATCTCAAACATGCATGCACCGATCCGAATTGAGATTCAAAGAAAAAGTCATTTTATGAGACTTTCGGTTCCGATCCGGGTTCAAACTGAAAATTTGTCGAGTTGGTCATGATGAAACACGTTCTTACTTTATTTACAAAGTTATTTTGATGATCAAACAGGTTGCATGTGATCTACACTGTTAATTATGCTAAATTTTGCAAAAAAACCCATTCTGTTGACTTTTTAAGAAAAGCTTTGACTCGACAATCATCATGCTTAGAGTGGGAATCTGAAAATACCCTTTTAAGGGTTTGTTACCCACATAAATACCAACTTGTAGGTACTTTCAATTCGAGAAATGACTGAGTAATTTCCGTTTAATCTCAAAGTCAAACTTAATTCACGGTGGTTTGACTTTTGATTAAATAACTAAGCTAGAACGAATTAGAGAGGGTTAGGAATACTTACAACAGCCTTAATTACGATTATGGATCATTAGAAAGCCCGAGTTTGATCAGAGATCTTCAGAATTGTGAATGTAAGTGGAGTAACAAGTGAACTCATCACCTATTTATACTTTCGGGACTTCGTATGATCGCGACAAGTGTCGGGGACATGAAATCAGATTAGGACAGGTGTTAAACCACCTTTCAAAACCTGTGGGCAGCCCCTAGACTCAAGTTGATGGTATTAGAACTAATTTGCACATAAAGACAGCTGGAAACAGGTTGCAATCTGCTGTTTGCACGACTGACCAGGCCACGCGGCCCGCGTAGAGGGCACATCAGACTCACGCGGCCCGCCTGACAGGTCTGGTATGCACAAAACAGTTTAAAAATCGACAGAATTGGTCCCTGCCAGCTTATACGGCTATTTTAAGCACGTTCAAGGCCCGTTAACCTCGTATAAAGGCCCCACTATGATGTTAGAATATAGGGGACCTGAAACATGTTCAAAAACATGTCGGACAACGGTTCGTTTGGCCGTATGGTCACGATATGCGTCGAATTACGACGAAACACGGACGGATGCTAAAAACGAACCAAACGACGCGACGAAAGGGATTTTATCAAGGCGATCACTAAAATAAAATATTTTAGTGCTTACATAAATTTTTGGGTGTCCGGGGATATTCAGAATGTGAGATATGCGCGAAAGTGCAAACTTGTGCCCTTTTTGACACTTTTAGCCCCTGAATGACATAAAAGTTTATTTTTGCGCACCGAACACCTCTAGGCCTATATATAAGCTATAGAAATGATAATTAGGCCATGTTTAACTCATGGACACTTTCCGGAAGGTCCGATACCATACGAATCGCCATAGTTTTACAGTTTGACGCAAATAGTCCTTAAATTGCGCAAAATAGCGTGAAATACCGATTAATGTTATTTAAGCCTTCCATGACCCATATTTATCCTTACCAAGCATATACTTAAATATTAATGCGCTCTCGCTCGCTTAGATGGTCACCGAAAGGCATAGATTCAAAAGTTGACGCTTTAGGCCCCTCTATTGCGCAAACTTGCGCATTACAATATTTAATAGCATTGAAGCCTCATCTAATCCATATTAGGCATTCTTGAAAGTATTATTAAACATCACGATGCTTCGGGTTCGCTAAAAGGTCATTCAGAGGTATAATTAAACATATTGACACTTTTAGCCCCTCTAACTTGCAAAGTTGCGCGTAACTTTACTTATAGGCATAAAAACCTTAGATGGCCATCATTTGGCATTCCCGAGAGTATAATTAAATATTATTAAGCTCCCGGTTTGTTAGAAGGTCACTCAGAGGTAAGAATTAACATGTTGACGCTTTTAATCCCTTTATTGCGCAAACTTTCAATTAATTACGCAAACGACTACACTTATTCATCAAGTGGCACATTTGGGAATATAAACATCGTGAGAGGTTATTTGGAACTTATTTTAGGTATGCTAACACTTCCAGTCCTTTTATTATCAAAGTTTTCGATTTTTCGAAAAATTAGTCCCTTAAATTCAACATCGGACTTTATTAGAGTTTATTACACGTGTCAATATATCATTGGACGTGATTTTACGAGGTGTTACACATGTGGCCTAGCAGAAATTCTGTGGATTCGCAAGCTCCTAACTGAGATTGGCTTTCCCCCCCCCCCCACTACAGCAACCAACATCATGTGCGATAATAAAGCTGCTATACAGATCTCAGAAAATCCAGTCCAACATGATCGAACAAAACATGTGGAAGTAGACTGGCATTTCATCAAGGAGAAACTGGAGGAAGGTATCATAGAGCTCCCATATGTATCGTCAAAAGATCAACTTGCAGATATTCTTACAAAAGCCGTTAATGGAAACGTGTTTAGTAGCTGCTTGAGCAAATTAAGTATTGGTGATCCCACTACTCAACATGAGGGCGAGTGTCAGAAAGTGAGAAATATGTCATAGTATAGGGGCTAAATGTGTAATATGGTGTTATATATAAACACCCTTCTTTTGTAACCCTAGTTGATGTTCTTCTCAATACAATCCAATTAAAAAGTTTATTCTCTATACCAAACAACATGTGAAACTTTTATCCAAGTAATAAATGAAGAGACTGAGAAGTCAAATGCACACACCAGTAGCATTATAATTATGTGCCTTTCGGTTAATGAAAATCACAAAGAAAACACTAACACACGAGAACAAACAATCAAAGATCAACTCAACTCTCCAATGATTCATTGTATTATTAGTATCAACAAGATTACACTATTGATTTCTGAAGAAGAAAAGAATGAACTGATTAACCTAACTTGATTCCCCCTATTAAAGTTGCTTAACAACCTCTAACTAACTTTGCATAAGAAATGCCATCTTTGGTCCTTCGAGTTTCTTTATAGTCCCTATACTTATTTTACTTATTAAATTGAATTAAAGAATTGACTCAATGCAATATTCTTAACAATCTCACCTTCGCATCTGTCAACCAATACCTAAAAGATCCAAACAATGCTCAAAACTGTTACTTGGCAAAGCCTTAAACACATCTGCACCATTATTTTTTTGTATCTACCTGCTCAACCAATACTTCCTTTGATTGAACAATCTCCCTTATAACATGAAACTTAACACTAATGTGCTTATTGCATTCATGGAATACCTAGTTACTAGACAACTGTAAGGCTCCTGACTATCACACAACACCACTACAGTTGTGTTCTGGATTCCTAACTTAGCAACAAATCTTTTCAGCCACATAGCTTCTTTAATAACTTCTGTAAGTGCTATGTACTCGGACTCAGTTGTTGACAATGCAACTACTTGTTGCAATGTAGCCTTCCAGCTAACTAGACTGTTCATGACCATAAATCTATATCCTATGAGAGACCTACCCTTATCAAGGTCCTCAGCAAAATCAACATCCACAAAACCTCTAATCGCATGTTCACAATGCCCTTTTAAACCAAATATTAACCCATAATCCTTTGTACCTTTTAAGTATATCAATATCCACTTGACCACTTCCTAGTGATTTCTACCAGGATTGGCTAAATACCTGCTAACCATGCTTACAGCATAACTAATATACGGTCTTGTGCAGACCATCAAATACATCAAACTGCCCACTGCTCTGGAATAAGGAACACTTTCAATCTCTTTGACTTCTTCATCACTATTAGGACAATCTTGGTTTGATATTTTGAAATGTTGTGCCATAGGTGTAATGATAGATTTATAACTTTCATATAGTAAGCTTTGGGTACCTTCCTTACATATGCCTTTTGAGATAACACAAGTATACTACATGTTCTGTCCCTATGTATTTCCATTCCTAGAATCTTCCTATCATTTCCTAGCTCCTTCATATCAAACTCACATGTTAACATTTCCTTTGTACACTTAACCTGATCCTTATTCTTGCAGGAAATCAACATATCATCAACATACACCAGCAGGTAAATGAACTCCCATGTGTTGTATTCCAAAAAGTACACACAATTATGATAGCTACTTCTCACAAAATCACAACTGATCATATAATCATCAAATCTCCTATACCATTGCCTAAGAGATTGTTTTAGCCCATAAAGTGATTTTTCGATAAAAATACCTTGAATTCTTGGCCTGCAACCTCAAAACCTAAAGGCTACTTCAAGTAAATGCTTTTTTCTAACACACCATGCAGGAAAGTTGTCTTCACATCCAACTATTCCAACTCATAAACATATAAAGCAGTTAATTCCAAGATTACCCTTATGAAAGTATGTATCACAACTGGTGAAAATATTTTATTGTAATCTATTCCAGCTCTCTGTTTATATCCTTTAGCCACCAACCTAGCCTTGAACCATGGTTTTTCAACACCTTGAATGCCTTCTCTCAACTTGAAAATCCAGTTACAATCCATAAGCTTCTGCCCTTCTGGCTTATCAACCAAAATCTAGGTTTTAATCTTGTCCAAAGATTCCATTTCATCTTCCATAGCTTTTATCCAAAGCTTTTTGTTCATTGATGTAGTTGCCTCATGATATGTCAAAGGTTCATTGACTGCATCCATCTCAGCCGCATTAAACACAAAGGCTGAGATATCTTCATTTGATCTGAACCTAGCAAGTTTGACAATTTCTCTTCTCGCCTTGTCTCTAGCCAAACTATATCGTGTTTGTGCACCCGTAAACTCTTGTGGGTGACCTGAACTACTCTCAACTTCAAACCTCTTACTTTTAGACTTCTCCACCTCAATTTCAACCTCCTGATTTCTACTTCTTTGTTTTTACCATTACCCATTACATCCTAATACATAACTTTTTCTCTGAACTCCACATCTCTGTTATTCTTAACTTTAGGACTTCTTTCTAACCTCCATAATTTGTATCCCTTTGTGCCTTCAGGATATCCTCGGATAATACATTTCTCAAACCATGGTTCTAATTTCCCTTTACGAATATGAGCATAACATAATAAACCAAACACCTTTAGATGCTCATAATCAGTAACATCACTGTCTTTCCATGTACACATCTCCATGGGTGTCTTTAAATCAATAGTAGTCGAAGGGGATCTGTTTATCAAGTATGAAGAAGTAGTTACTGCTTCTACCCAAAATGTTTCGGGTAACCCTGAACATACTGGTAAACACCTGACCTTATTGAGTTGTGTTCTTTTCATTCTCTCAACAAGGCCATTTTGTTATGATGTCCCTAGTACAGACAAATGCCTTGCTATCCCCTATTCCCTACAGAACTTGTTGATCCAACCATTACATAATTTCAGTCCATTGTCTATTCTTAGCTTTTTAATCTTTCTATCAGTCTGATGTTCTACTAGGCCTTCCACTCTTAAAATTTTCAAATGTATCATCGTTGTGTTTCAATAAATGTACCCATACCCTTTTTGAATAATATCCGGTTATACTCAAGAAGTACCTTGCACCACCTAGAGATTCTACTTTTGCAGACCCCCACAGGTTAGCATGAACATAGTCCAAAATGCTTTTGCTCCCAAACTTAACTCTTTTAGCCTTTCCCATTATACAATGTTCACATAAATTTGTGGTACCTTTTTTGAGTTGTTTTGTTCAATTCATTTAGCCCTTGCATACTGATATGATCCATTCTATTATGCCACAAAACAGTAAGATCACTATCTTTCTTACTAGCCACACAATTTATTCCTTGAATAACATGACCATCCAATACATATAACGTTTTTGGGCGTCGAAAGTCACATATGACTAACCAAACACCAAGGATACTTAATATAAGTTAAAATACTTATATTTATATCAAAAATATCAGTTTATTTACTGATCTAAAACAGTTTTATAAAAATCACTTAAAAAGTCGATTTTAACCGTTTTTACTGCATAATTTCATACCAAACGTTACTAAAATCATCTCAAATCGTAACGACTTGATTTTTTAACATAATGCATGTTATTTACTGAATAAAATGGTGCTCATACTCATGATAACTCAGATTTCATGCAAACCACATAAATCATACAAGTTTCACCCATTTTACCGCTTTTCAAGCTACATGTACCACATGTAAAGCTATCTAACCTATGACAAAGTTTCATACCATTATAACACTTCAAATAATACCATTTTTAGTGTTCATAATCTGATTTAAACAACATTTGTCATATCATAACATTTTCATCATTTCTTGATCACATAGTCCTCATGCATGCTTATGTACAAGCTTCTAATGCATGTCATCATAACATCATCATTTCACATGAAGTTAAATGCGACTACTCACATATTTAATTCAAGTTAATATAATTCAAAACATATTTATCACATCATCATATCATCATGTTAACATAAATGCAAGATATACTTCTTATTTATGAACATATGACAAAAATCCCACATGCATGTGTACATATATATACATACATGACACACACACGTGCACATAAACATCCAAAAATCCACTTTTCATAACCATCTTTAATCATAGAACTTTTTATAAAATCAACCTTTGATCATGCATGCATCAAATATCTCATGAATCACATCATCAAAAACAACTAACATCAATACTCAATCTCTAACCCATACACATCAACAATTTTGGCCCTACCATCAAACACACAAGTTTCCATTTTAATTTTCTATAAAAACCCATTTGTTTTAGATTTCAAGTTTGGAAAATATTCCAAGATTCAAGAGAAACTTCCAACATCAAGAACAACACCAAGAATCAAGAGTACGTGTTTAAAAGTAAACTTTTATACCTTCAAGATTCAAGTGGGGTTTGACAAGATTTTTGATGTTTGGAGCTTGCTTCTTCTTGGAATCACCTTGGAATCCTTCTTAGATCTTCACCCGAACTTGAAAACACATTGGATTTAGCTTGGTTCTCTCAAGAACACTCAAGATTTTCGAAAATGGGTTGCCGAAGGGGTGTTCGGCCTAGAGTAGTGTAGGAGGAAGATGAAAATGGTTTTGATTTATAATTGGTGATGTTTAGTGTGTTCAAGAAGTTATAATCATTATTGTGAGGTCCAATACTCAACACTTGTCAAGACCCAAGGAAAGGTGGCTCCTCAAGCTGCCACTTGCCTCCTTCTCTCTCATATATACACGCACCTATATATATATAATTCATATGCTTTAAACTGGTATTTTACTGATCACCGGGTATTTTAACTCGTGTTTTAATCCTGTTTTAAGGCGTTTTAAATTATTTTTATCACTCTATAAAAATAAACTCGCCATATTATTATTGAAATAATTATCAGTTGCCTCGACTGGCTGCGTTGACAGTATTTTGTCATATACGCGCGGTACGAGCTTAAAGTTGAAAAATAGAGTTTCTGAGTGTTTTAGTTAATTTTTCCTTACGAACATGATTAAAAATACCATTTTAATCATAACAGAATATTTTTAAGATTTTAACATTATCGGGCGGTCACCGACATTCGTTTCGCATTTTGTTCGTTACGCGATAAGCGTTTATCTTATCATTGCCAACATAATTTTTAACCATGTTTGGATTTACAACACATCAAATACCACATATAAACACCAATATCAATAAAATATAAACTTTTATTTATTCATGACACGTGTTACACTTGTACGGTACAACTCAAAATAGCCGGGTGTCACACCGTGTCCCTTGTCGTTTTCTGTTTGTCTTTATTCTCTAAGGAATCTTGACTGAGGCACGTCCCATGCCTGGCAAGCACGGCCCCGTGTTGGGCTTCTGACTTGTTACTTGTATTCTTGGGGTGAAGCTTGGAGGGTCGGTATAGCGTGTCCACTTCCTTTCTTTGTATTTATGTTGGTTTTTTGTCGTTAATTTATTCTGTTTGTTCGTTTGAGTATATTTTATCCTGAAAATCAAAAGTAAACAAACAAACACACTTTTTCCAACATTAGTACCGAAAGGTTGTTTTTATACCGTATTTGATACAATTTATATGTTACATTTTGTGCATATAAGGAGATAACGCCTTCGTTAGAATTCCGGATTCGCATACGTCGTAAGTTGTCTAGTCTTGTGAATTTTCCTGCCCACGTGTTTGAAGTTAGAATTGCATATTAGTAATTTTGAGAAGAGTTTTAGGCATTGAGCTGGTTTTGTTGAACACCATAATGAGAAAAGTTGTGCTTGAATTTTGTTTTGTGGAAAACTTGGTTTTAAAAAGAGTTTTTAGTAAAAACGGACGTATAGATAGTCAAGCTTCGTTGGTATTGGCATGTATTTGTTGGGTTACTATGTTTAGAGTATGCATGAGTGGTAAGGTTGACCGATATGATGGTTGTGGTAGGTCGGTTGAGTAGTAGTTTGATGGTAGTGTGTCGGGTTCCGACTAAATGTCTATAGGAGCAACGCTTGGTGCACAACGGCATGGTGTACGAGTGAGTCACCGGTCATGGGTATTGAAAGGTTCTCTAGTCTTGGAATGTGAGTATACGTGAGGTTTGTAAATGGTCTGGGGTGTGTTACCCTCGAGGGTGTGTAGGTTAGCTATTTGCATTCATTTGTTAGGTTGACTATTGGTTGATTATGTTTTACCAACTAAGCGAGGTTTACATTAAAATGAAGCGACATCTATAAGAACTACATGAAAGGAAATTTTCGGTTTCGTATTGGGAACCAAGTGTCTTTGGTGTGGTTGTATATTGTGAGCGGGTATTAGTGATTGAGTCAAATATGAAATTTGTGGGCAAGAATTTACTAGACCGACTAGGTTGGTAGTGTAACGCTTCACATTTTTGTACTTTCTTTATTTAGATAGTGTAATCATATTTCTGTTTATGGAAACTTGTATTCATATCATGTTCGTATTTCATTTCCAGATTTGTAATTCGAGACTTCGATCATAATGAAATTCATATTTTATATTATACAGTCAATCAGTCGTTTAAATACATCATTACTTGCAAACTGACACTTGTTATACGTGCAATTATTCATACACACATTCCCGATATTTGAATTATACATACATACGCATTTTGTACTTAAAAACCTGTCAAAAACAAAGTTATTGCATAAAATAATAAAGGAATCAAAGTACAGGGGCCAAAAGTGAAATAATCCAACCCTGGGATAGCGTCGCGAGGCGCGACACCTTTCTGCTCTCCCTTCGCGGCCCGCCAGACTCTCGATCCGCAGAATGTTGTTTTCTTGGTCATGGATTGGCCATTTTTTCTCCTCCCCAATCACATTCTAACCTTCTATAACACCAAACCCTACCTCCTCTCTATATAAACAAGCCTCCATCCTCCCATTTTCACATTCTCAACTCATCTACCCACTCAAATTACTCTCAAATCAGTTGGAACATCAAGAAAAGGCAGGATTATTCCAAGTCCAAACGTGAGTTCACATTCACTTTTCTTCATCCTTTCTTCCACTACAAAGCTTCGAACACCTCTAGGAGTGTTTTCACAGGTTTGCCATGGTAAACTAAGGTGGAACATCACCATTTTGAGGTCCAAACTTTCTATTTTGGAAGAACTTTTATTTAATCTTTATGAACATGTTATAATCTTGTACCTACCTTACCTCTAATCAAGTCCATGGTTAGAGAGCTTGTGTATGGTTGATTCCTATGAGTTTAGAGGTGCAAACACCCTCTAAACTTTCTGTTTTGATAGGGTTTAGACAACCCACAAGTGTTGAAACCATCCAAGTCTACCGTAATTCATATGGCAAGACTTGTGTTTTGGTGAATGTGTGAACCTTGGAAGCCTTGGCTATCCTAACTTGTTCCACCATCTCACTTAATGTTTTTATTCATATTCACTTAGTAGTTTCCTAGTCCTAACGTAAGTTAACCCCGCCTCGCCTCCAACATTTGCCATGTTAGGTATGACACGCCCGAGTTGTTCTTATTTGTCTACTTAGTATGTAGTAGATTAATTGTACTTTACTTACATTCATGACCAACCGGGCTTACCAACTAAGTTGGTAAGCTTTGTGCTTTGGTGAATCATACAATGAGGTGTTCGTACCTCAATGCTTGACTTACAAGTTATCTATGACCTTCATGATGGACTTATTATAAGATATACTATATAATATATATATATATATATATATATATATATATATATATATATAGCCGAATTCATGATGCTAATCAGTTTGTGGTTATGTGTTATGAACTTAGGTTATTTTATCTTTGTTCTAACTTCCTCGTTTTTTATTCTAATGGGTAAGTTAGGACCCATGAAATCACATAAAAACTTAGTGTCAAAACGAGTACTTAAACAAGATATATTTTTATGAATACATACTTTTTGTACTTAAATTCCAATCCGAATCCTTCGTCAAAATCCGAATACTCAGACACCTTCGTTTCGCCCTTTGTAAGGTAACTTCGGTGTTCCACCCTCTCGTTCATCAACTCGTGGATTAAAAAGGAACGCTTTGCAAAACCGTGAATATACTCGACCTGTTTTTACTTTTACACTTTCGGGTGCAATGTCACACCCTGGCTTTGCGGAAGCGTGGGTTTATTTGGTGTGACTTCTTAATACCATAGCTTAACCACAACAAGCTATATGAAAGTAAAACCATGAAGATCATCCATTGATTCAAGTTTGAAAAGTAAAATACCACAACATTGTTTAAAGTTGACACATGCAACGAGTTACAACCTAACAAAATAAAAACATTGTTCCAAAGACACAACCACAATCATAAAATAAACGCCGTTTAAGACTTGTGACTCGTCCAGGTAAAAGTCACAATCCCTAAACATGGATGACCTCATATCTCTTACGCAGCGTGAAAACGTAGCATACCTCGCCAGATACCTAATTCCCTGAAATACATGTAAGTTGGAAAAATTAACCAAAATGTTGAGCGAGTTCATGTATAGTGAGTATGTAAAACCTTTGTAAGTATAAAAATCCCTGGTATGTAGCAAATAAGGAAATAAAGAGATCACCAATGGTTTGCAAGGCCATTGATATGTGTGAAGTGCAGTAGGAAGACTCAAACCTAGCAGATTTTTGCGTCGGGTACAAAGTCACCCCGAGGTCCGTTCTGTTGGGCCTGGGGCTGGGCTCGCTACACCCAGATAGATCTACCGCTAATGACCCTCGGTCCTACAATGAGGATTAACGGCCTCCAGTTCCCGCCTACTCACTCACATGATCTAAGTAGTAACCCTCCTTACGCTAACCAAACCATGTAAAAAAAGTATTCGTAATCATAGTAACATGTATTTCACCCCCGAAGTATAAAAACTGAAAACAGTTAAAGAAAAGGGGGATATGAACTCACTGAAGTGCGTCTCGAAATAGTAACTCCCAATCAACCTGCTGAGTGACGACCTACACGTACTAACTTCTATTAGACGGACGGTCGTGCCTTGGCTTAAGGTTTAAGTTTTTGGGGAAATAGTTAGACAACTATTTCGTGTTTACACTTCTTAATTATTTAGTAATTTTATTCCTTCCCAAGGATGGGGGCTTTAATACATGTGCGTTTATATAATTCCCGAATATATTATTAAGTCTCACTTAACACAATATTCTTTAACTCATTTGTCTAAAATATTCTATCTCCAAAATATACCTATTTTTCCCAAAAATATTATATTTTATTCTATACAATTTTCCAAAATAATAGTTTATCAAAACACGCATTTAAGAGTATTTTCTAAAAATGCATAAGTTACATTTTAACATTCGTGTGGTAATAACAATACGATGTAACTTAAATATTTATTGTGAAGGCGTTGGTATTATTCTGGAGTCGTTACTGTTCAGTGTATTCCAGTAATATTATTTTTACTCTAAAAATAATATTTATGTAGTTCACAAAATAATCATAAAATTCTCACAAGTGTTACTATGAAAAATATATATTCTAAAGATATATTTAGCAAGTTTTATTTACGAAAATTCCACCTCCGACACTTGGTAATTTGGTAATAAAAATCATGGCGATATTTATTTGGAAGACAAGTTAGAAATATATTCATAACACTTGTTGCAAAAATATTTTCCAAGTGTTATATTTCTGGAAAAATTTCGCCAGAGTTTCCTCTGTAACTGGAGGTGGCCACGCTTACAAGCGTATCATTTTCTTTTCAAAATTCGATCAACAATTTTCCAATCATTAGCATACATCATTCAAACTTCAAACTAGTAAAAAATAAGTATAAGTCGTAAACACATGAACTTGTAAGTTGTGTAAAAGTATGTAGTAACTTTCCAACATTTTTAGTGGACCTTTCTATCTTTAAAAATAAAATCAGTTTCGAGAAAACTTTATTTTTAAAGAATATGCAATTTTACAACTTCTTAGTCAAAAATTACAGAAATATTTCTTTGTTAAATCCTTTTGTCTCACAAGTGTTTACACACTTGTTTGTTCTCAAAAATGCTTTTAGTTCATGAAAGATCCGGCTTTTAAACATGATTTACATCTTACACTTGGTTCTTTGAAAATACCACTTGTAGATCTTTAGATCTACTAGTTTAAAACTCTATTTTACAAGAAAAATCACTTTTACACAAGTTCATGTTCATGTGTGGAAAGGTTCATCATCTTGCATCCTTTACACTTTACATATTGCTAGTTCATGTTCCATGAACATGATCTAGCGTGGTTAGATGACGATCCGTTCCACTTCTAACAACCAACAACATAAAATAACCATATCTAAACAAGATTCACAAATTTTACACCATTTGTTTCTTTTTATCCATCAAGTTCATCATTCTAGCAAGACTTTAAGTTTTGATCTTAAGTGTTCTTGATTTTTATCCGTTAAATCTCTTATTAACCACCTTAAACATGAACAAGAGAGTGTTTAGAAGCACTTACAACTAGCTCGAGGCTAGGGAAGAATCAAAGCGTAAACTAGGTGGATAAAAGCAACGTAGTGAGGTCCTTGAGATTCCGAAAGCACCGGGTCTCCTCGTATGATCTCTAGCACACTTGTATGTATGAAAATAGCTTGAACAAGAGTTGAATGATGGTGAGGTAATGGTTGTGGTGTTTGGCCGATCCAAAGGAGAGGGAAGGAGAGAGTGAAGTCTTGAGTTGGTGTTGAATGAGAGAGAGTGGGAAACTCTTATGCAAATATATAATCCAAGTTCCTTATTGTCCAACATGTTTAGTGTCCTCTAGATTTCCAACATTGTACCAATTTAATATTCAAGAAATTGTGGGATGTGTCCCACCTTGGAACCGATCGGACATAGGGGGGTTTATGGTTTGTTTCCAACTATATATTTAAGTGATTAGTGAGTTTAGTTAGAGATTAAAATTAGTTATTGGTGTGTTATGTAACATAACGGGTGTTAGGGTTGTGACACCTGTGTCATTTCAACCATCAAACAAATGAAATATTGTATTTCATACTTGGGATTTGTAAAAATATGTGTATCGTTTGCACATATCAATTCTTGTCCGATTTCAAGCTCTAAATCGCTTCTGGAAGGTTATACGCGCACTGATGCGTAAATATAACCAGTTTAACACAACAAACACTCAGGAATAGTGAAATAGGCTTAAAATACCTTAAATAACCTTTACATAACTTAGAAATAAGTTTTGGAAGGTTTGGTGTGCCGAAATCAAGTCTATTCGCTTACAGGGACTAAATATGACAAACTGCGAAAGTATGCCAATTTGAACTGTAACGAACATTATGGAACATGATCATAAGTTAAACACACCCTAAATATCCTTTACATAGCTTAGAAATAGGCTTTGAGGTGTTCAGTGTGCTAAAATAAACTTTATGCTCATTCAAGGACTAAAAGCGTCAAAAAGTGCATAAGTTTGCACTTTCGCTCATATCTTACGTTCTGAATATTTCCGGACATCCAAAAATTTATGTAAGCATTAAAATATTTTATTTTAGTGTTTGGCATGATAAAATTTCATTCGTCGCTTAATTTGGATCGTTTTTGCGTTCGTTACGACTTTCGACGTAATTAAGCAAACAACGCAACCGTACGACCAAACGAGCCGACATCTGAGATATTTTTGAGCATTTTTTTGAGTTCCCTATACTTTAACATCATTTTAGAGCCTTGAAATGAGGTTAACGGGGCTTAAAAGTGTCAAAAATCAAGTTTTACAAGTGCATGGACCATTTTTGAAAAATTTCTGACCAGATTCAATGAACCTAGTCTAATTTTGAAATTTTAATGGTTTTAGCACATGGTTTTGCAAACTATGGGCTGATGTATAATGGTTTTTATAATACCATGGACTCATATTAGGGGCTCCCATGGTTTTACAAAACCATGGGCACATGTGTACGGTTGAGATTAAAGCACGTTATTCGACGAACGATCTTAACGGTTCCATGAAATCTATAAATCCCCACGATGTTTTCATTCATTCCTCACATTTGAATCTGATTCAGGCTCTCTAAGTGGAAGTATATGCTTCCTACCTGAGAGAGAATCGGATCAAATCTTGCGGGGACCTTCTGTAAGTATTCTTTCGTTCTTTTCTTTCGTTTTTCGCTTAAAAGTCAAATTGCGTTTGACTTTCTGCATTGACCAGTTTATGGTCAATACGAAGTTCGTTTTAACTTCATAATGTGAGCGTAATCACGATGGTTATAGTCCCGAGTGACTATACCAACTGATTACCACGTTATCTAGGCCAAAATACGTATTTACGCGTATTTTGTAACCAAACTACTCTAGGATATCAAAATCGTTTGTTTTGATACCAAAACATGTTTTCTAACTTAACTAAGCATGTTTTAGCATGTTTAGCTCGTCACTTTTTAGTTTAGTGCTTATGTAGAGTCGTAAGTCAAGCGGACTAAACACCCGCTTAGACTTTTGAACACGACCCGTTTGGTCGATCATTAGGATCCGACCAAACATGTTTAGTGACCATAGATGTATAGAGAATAACCTTCCGAGGTTATATGTGACAACTCGAACTTAAGACTCACTTTAGTGTAACGTTACGTGTCTACGTGATATTTGACTAATGAATGTAATGTGAATCTTGTGATTATGTTTCTACGTGAGTAGTGTTTACTATATGTGTTTGTATATTAAGTGAGCCAAACCGCACAAGATGTTCTAAACGCATAACACTACACATCACTCGCACAAGGCCGTTTGGGCCTCATTCTTGTGCACGGACCAATAGGGCGGCCCATGAGGGGTTTCGGCCCACTCCCCTTTCACGTGTTCAAGCAAGTTGTAAGGGGTTTTGTTTCTCATTCTTGTTACAAACATATCACACACACAAGTTCTCAAAACCCTAGTCTTTTCTCTCTCTCTTGTTTGCTTGGAACCCGACGGCAAGAGCCTCCACAATTCGGATCACCCTCTCTTCTTCTCTAATTCGGTTAGTACTTGTCATGTTTGTAATTGGTTGTGTGTATGTTTTCGAATATGATTGCTTGATACCGAATGAGTCTTGTTAACGGGTTGTGTATGATAATTTTAGATTGGATCAATGATAGTTAGTATTCATATAATTGGCTTGCTCATGAATCGGATATAGGTGATTGTATGATTGTAATCGGCCACATGTATACGTGATTAAATCAGATTGTAACTGGTTAATATGCTAACTAAATCGGATTAGTTGATGCTCATTGATTGGCTTCGTGAATGTTAGAATCGGATGTGTTTATGTGCTTAGATAAATGTTCTTGATTTTGGATTATTAATGTTCATACGAAATTCATGATAAAAGTCCTGTTTGATCGATAGTATGCTTGGTGGATTATGGAAAAACTGTTAATTGATCTGAATTGTGAAACTGCCTAAGTTGTTTGCTAGAATCACGGAGTGATTGTTACAGGAATTATGGAAACCAGTTACACACACGGTTGCGACTCAGGTTGCGAGTCGAAACCTCACCGTCTCGACTCGAGACCACAAACAGCACAAGCCGAGACCATGGTTGCGAGTCCCGTTGCGACTCGTAACCGGACCATGACAAACCGAGATCACCATTGCGACTCGTAACCAGCTGTTGCGACTCAAAATCTCTGGTTGCGACTCGAGATCGCCGGTTGCGACTCGAGACCGGCTATGCACAAACACTGTTTTGGGCCTACACTGTCACAGGCCCAATCTTATGACTGTTATGATATTGGGCTGCTTATTGTCATTGGGCCGGGTAATGATTGGACCGAACACTTAGATTGTATATCGGATTGATGATACATGTACGTGGTTACCATGATTATACGTGATACAATATACGTGCTATATACGAACCTGACTTGTATAATAACCATGATAGGACGTGGTTGACCATTTACTAGCTTAACTGTACTCTTTGTGTATCTGCCGAGCAAACCAAGGTGAGTTCACACAGCCAAGGCATGGGATTCCCGGGTTGGGAATTGGGTTGGATATGTTAATATTGAAAGAGTTACTCGTACTTACGCATTCTCCAGACTATAGACCATCGTCCTCAGGTTAGTCAGGACACGTTACGTAAAGCCTACGTAACCCAGTTTATTTGCCATTTGTCTCCCGGGTCGGGAGGACACGTTACGTAAAGCCTACGTAACCCAATACCATCTACTGGCTTCCAGGTCGGAAGGCCACGCTGCGTAAAGCCTACGTAGCCCCCACGCGTACCACTGTCCTCGGGGAAGGGCACGTCACGTAAAGCCTACGTGACCCTGTACGTATTCCTGTTCTCGGTAAAGAAGAACACATGGTCGGAAGTTAGTCTAGTAAGTACCGTTAATGAGAAGCCCTCATTAGCCAGGATAAATATGGGAAGCCCCCACCAGTAATATGAACACAAGGTTTGGGAAGCCCCCACCTTTAGTACACACTAGTATGGGAAGCCCCCACTAGTCATATTTATACACTATGCTATGAACTTACTTTCTGTGAACTCGCTCAACTAGTTTGTTGATTATTTGCTGCATGCCTTGCAGGACCTTAGGTACATTATGGAGCTTGCACAGGGAGGAGCAGGTCGTTGTGGGATACGGATCATGAACGTATTCTGAACTTATAACTATTTTGAGATTACATACTATGCTTCCGCAATTTAAACGATGTTTGGTTTTGGAACATCAATCATGTCATGATGATTTACATTGATTACTTTTATTATTAAATGCTATGTTTGATATGATTGATGGCTTGATCCTGGTCAGTCACGCTCCCAAGCGGTGGTACTCCGCGGGTGGATTTTTGGGGGTGTGACAGATTGGTATCAGAGCCATTGGTTATAGAGAACTTGGTTTTAATATGGGAAAACGTTTTTATTAAAACCGGACTATAACCAGAACAGTGCTCTCAACGATCCACAACGACGCTTCGCTCCACGTGCAAGACTCGACATCCTAGGTAATAAGGTTTATGTTATTGCCTGTTTGCTAGAACTGTTTAGAACTTTGCTCGCATTACGCTTAGATACACATGACACTATAGCATGGGAACACCTATATACCTACACTTTTCTGTCATCGCCCTACTCGCGAACCACTCTCATTTACGTTACTTTTACTATGAAGATCATGTCTGGAAGAATCAACATGACGCAAGCCCAGCTAGAGGCTCTCGTTCAAGCTCAAGTTGCTGCGGCAGTTGCAGCAGCTCAAGCAGGTAGTATATCCTGCAGTATAGGCACACACTAGGATCTTTAGATCCTACATTAACTCTCGTATTTAACTCTCGTCCTATTCGTACACAATAGGTCAACACGCGCAGCAGCCTGTCTGCACATTCAAGAACTTCATGGACTGTCGTCCAAATTCTTTCAGTGGCACTGAGGGGGCAGTGGGACTCCTCCATTGGTTTGAAAAGCTAGAATCAGTATTCGAAATGTGCGAGTGCCCTGAGGCTCGCAAGGTCAAGTTTGCCACCGGCACCTTGGAAGGAATAGCACTGACTTGGTGGAACGCCCAAGTCCAGATCTTAGGGTTGGCAGCTGCTAACGCCACCCCATGGAACGATTTCAAGGAACTCATCAAGCGTGAGTATTGTACACGTGAAGATATTCACAAGCTGGAAGACGAGCTGTATAATTTGAAAATGGTTGGATCAGAGATCGAAGCGTATACGAAACGGTCGAATGAGCTGGCCGTTCTGTGTCCAACTATGGTGGACCCTCCCTACAAGCGCATTGAGATGTATCTCAAGGGGCTGGCACCAGAAATCCAGAGCCATGTTACTTCGGCTAATCTCGACAACATTCAGGAAATCCAGCGTCTCGCTCATCGCATCACCGATCAGGCAGTGGATCAGAATAAACTGCCCAAGCGTGTTAATGCTACTGCTAACGTCACCACCTCAGTTACTCCTGCTACATCTGGTGACAGCAAAAGAAAGTGGGAAGGAGATTCTAGTAAAGGTTCAGCATCTGTTCAGCCACAAGCTCAGCAGCAGAAAATTGACCACTATCAGAGTCCCAGTCAGCAATCCTCTGGTGGTCACAGACAGAGGAGATATCAGGGTAGTCAACCGAGGTGCCACAACTGCAACAGGCATCACCACGGCCCGTGTAACAAGGGTCGTTGTCAAAGGTGTCTTAAGATGGGGCACGAGGCCAAAGACTGTAGGAGTCCACGGCCTGCGAATCAGAATCAGCAGCCTCAACAACCAGCTCCACAAAACCAGCAGCAGCAGCAGCAGCCACAGCGTGGAAACCGGGGATGTTTCCAGTGTGGGGCTGAAGGTCACTTCAAACGTGATTGCCCTCAATTGAACCAGAATCGCAACAACAATAATCAGGGCAACGGGAATAACAACAACAGGGGAAACAACAACAACGACAATGAAGCTCGTGGTCGTGCATTCGTACTAGGTCGAGGCGACGCAGTGAACGATCCCAACGTTGTTATGGGTAAGTTTCTCCTCGACAATATTTACGTTACTGTTTTGTTTGATTCGGGTGCGGATACAAGCTATATGTCTGTGAAAATGTGTCAACTGCTAAAACGTGCACCAACACTTTTACCCACCAAACATGTAGTAGAGTTAGCTAACGGTAAAAGTCTAGAAGCCACGCACGTAGTTTAGGGTTGTAATCTTATCTTAGCTGGCCAAGCCTTATCTATTGATCTCATTCCCATAGTTTTGGGTAGTTTCGACGTCGTGATTGGGATGGATTGGTTATCCCAACACCAGGCAGAAATCTTATGCAGCGAGAAGGTTATTCGCATTCCTCGATCTGGTCAGGAACCTCTCGAAGTTCAAGGCGACAAGAGTGGTGCAGTGGTTGGCATCATCTCTTTCTTAAAGGCGCAGAAATGTTTACGAAAGGGGCACACTGCCATTCTGGCACTCGTTACAGACGCATCAGCAAAAGAAAAGAAATTGGAGGATATTCCAATTGTACGCGATTACCCTCAGGTGTTTCCTGAAGACTTACCTGGCTTACCACCTCATCGTCAGGTTGAATTTCAAATCGAGCTCGCTCCAAGAGCAGCACCCATAGCTCGCGCACCATATCGTCTAGCTCCATCGGAATTGGAGGAATTGTCAAAGCAACTGCAGGAACTCTTGGAAAAGGGGTTCATTCGTCCAAGCTTTTCGCCTTGGGGAGCTACAGTACTTTTTGTGAAAAAGAAAGACGGAACGTTCAGGATGTGCATCGACTACAGGGAACTGAACAAGGTGACGGTGAAGAACCGTTATCCTCATCCGCGCATCGACGACTTATTCGACCAGTTGCAAGGGTCGTGCTACTATTCGAAGATAGACTTGAGGTCTGGTTATCATCAGCTGAGAGTCCGGGATGAGGACGTCTCCAAGACAGCCTTCAGAACTCGTTACGGTCACTACGAATTTCTTGTCATGCCGTTTGGGTTAACGAACGCGCCTGCTGTATTTATGGACCTTATGAACAGGGTGTGCAAACCCTATCTTGACAAGTTCGTCATTGTTTTCATCGACGACATTCTGATTTACTCCAAGAGTCAAGAGGAACACGAGCAGCATCTTCGTCTGATATTGGAACTTCTTCGGAAGGAACAGCTGTACGCCAAGCTTTCTAAATGCGACTTCTGGCTACGTGAAGTCCACTTCTTAGGCCATGTGGTGAACAGGGATGGGATCCATGTCGATCCATCCAAGGTAGATTCGATCAGAAACTGGCCTGCACCGCGTACGCCAACGGAAATACGCCAATTTTTGGGTTTGGCGGGTTACTACAGACGGTTTATCAAGGATTTCTCGAAGATTGCTCAGCCGCTTACGCTACTGACACAGAAGGGTGTTACCTATCGCTGGGGAGAGCCTCAGGAGACTGCTTTTCAGCACCTAAAGGATAGACTTTGCAGTGCACCTATCCTCTCTTTGCCAGAGGGCACAGATGACTTCGTGGTATATTGTGATGCATCCATTCGGGGACCGGGATGTGTGTTAATGCAGCGCGACAAGGTTATCGCTTACGCCTCTCGTCAACTCAAGGTTCATGAACGCAACTACACGACGCACGATTTAGAGCTGGGAGCTGTTGTTTTCGCGCTTAAGATATGGCGACACTACCTGTACGGTACCAGGTGCACGATTTACACCGATCACAGGAGTCTCGAGCATATCCTTAAGCAGAAGGATTTGAACATGCGTCAACGACGATGGGTCGAGTTACTTAACGATTACGAATGCGCTATCAAGTATCATCCAGGCAAGGCCAACGTTGTGGCCGATGCCCTCAGCCGGAAAGACACTTTACCTCGGCGCGTGCGAGCGCTACAGCTTACGATTCAGTCTAGCCTTCCAGCACAGATACGAGCTGCTCAGACAGAAGCACTGAAACCAGAAAACGTCAAGGCTGAAGCCTTACGCGGCTCACGACAACAAATGGAACAGAAGGCAGACGGCGCCTACTATGTAACGGGGCGTATTTGGGTCCCGCTTTATGGCGGTCTACGCGAACTTGTGATGGATGAAGCTCACAAGTCTCGCTACTCGGTACATCCAGGGTCGGATAAAATGTACCACGACATCAGCACTACTTATTGGTGGCCTAGTATGAAGGCCCACATCGCTACGTACGTTGGAAAATGCTTGACCTGTGCGAGAGTCAAGGTCGAATATCAGAAACCAGCTGGCCTACTTCAGCAGCCTAAGATACCTCAATGGAAATGGGAAGAAATTTTCATGGATTTTGTTACAGGCCTACCTAGATCCCAGCGTGGGAACGATACGATATGGGTGATCGTGGATCGACTCACCAAGTCTGCACACTTCCTGCCGATTAAGGAAACGGACAAGTTCTCCACTCTCGCAGACGTCTATCTTAAAGAAGTTGTTTCGAGGCACGGGGTGCCCACATCCATCATCTCGGATCGCGATGCACGATTCACGTCAGAGCTATGGCAAGCGATGCACAAATCTTTCGGCTCACGGTTAGACATGAGTACATCATATCACCCTCAGACGGATGGTCAGTCTGAGCGAACGATCCAAACGCTTGAAGACATGCTTCGAGCATGCGTTATCGATTTCGGCATCGGCTGGGAAAAGCATCTCCCTTTGGTGGAGTTTTCGTATAATAATAGTTATCACACCAGCATACAAGCCGCTCCATTCGAGGCATTGTATGGGCGTAAATGCCGGTCACCTCTCTGTTGGGCAGAGGTGGGGGATAGTCAGATCACGGGTCCAGAGATTGTAGTGGACGCCACAGAAAAGATTGCACAAATAAGACAACGCATGGCGGCAGCACGCGACCGTCAGAAAGCCTACGCGGACAAGCGCAGAAAGCCATTGGAATTTGAGGTCGGGGACCGAGTTTTATTGAAAGTTTCACCCTGGAAGGGTGTGGTTCGTTTTGGCAAACGGGGCAAACTAAATCCGCGGTACGTCGGACCATTCGAAATCATAGAAAAGATTGGCAAAGTAGCCTACAAGTTAAACCTACCAGCTGAACTCGGGGCAGTTCACAATGTCTTTCATGTATCGAACTTAAAGAAGTGCCTATCTGATGAAAACCTCATCATTCCTTTCAAAGAACTCACTATCGACGAGCGGTTGCAGTTCGTCGAGGAACCTGTGGAAATCACGGACCGGGATGTGAAGGTCCTCAAACACAAGAGAATCCCTCTTGTCCGAGTTCGTTGGAACTCCGAACGTGGTCCAGAGTACACCTGGGAACGCGAAGACAGGATGACAGAAAAGTACCCCCAGTTATTCGGGAACAAGGCAACCACTACTGAGGTTGAAGCTACTACTTCGGAATTTCGGGACGAAATTCCAGATCAACGGGGGGAGGATGTGACACCCCAGGAAAATCAGTGAACAATACAGTTTATCTAGCTTCCTCAGTGAGTGCATACCAAATTTCGGGACGAAATTTCCAATTAGTTGGGGATAATGTGACAACTCGAACTTAAGACTCACTTTAGTGTAACGTTACGTGTCTACGTGATATTTGACTAATGAATGTAATGTGAATCTTGTGATTATGTTTCTACGTGAGTAGTGTTTACTATATGTGTTTGTATATTAAGTGAGCCAAACCGCACAAGATGTTCTAAACGCATAACACTACACATCACTCGCACAAGGCCGTTTGGGCCTCATTCTTGTGCACGGACCAATAGGGCGGCCCATGAGGGGTTTCGGCCCACTCCCCTTTCACGTGTTCAAGCAAGTTGTAAGGGGTTTTGTTTCTCATTCTTGTTACAAACATATCACACACACAAGTTCTCAAAACCCTAGTCTTTTCTCTCTCTCTTGTTTGCTTGGAACCCGACGGCAAGAGCCTCCACAATTCGGATCACCCTCTCTTCTTCTCTAATTCGGTTAGTACTTGTCATGTTTGTAATTGGTTGTGTGTATGTTTTCGAATATGATTGCTTGATACCGAATGAGTCTTGTTAACGGGTTGTGTATGATAATTTTAGATTGGATCAATGATAGTTAGTATTCATATAATTGGCTTGCTCATGAATCGGATATAGGTGATTGTATGATTGTAATCGGCCACATGTATACGTGATTAAATCAGATTGTAACTGGTTAATATGCTAACTAAATCGGATTAGTTGATGCTCATTGATTGGCTTCGTGAATGTTAGAATCGGATGTGTTTATGTGCTTAGATAAATGTTCTTGATTTTGGATTATTAATGTTCATACGAAATTCATGATAAAAGTCCTGTTTGATCGATAGTATGCTTGGTGGATTATGGAAAAACTGTTAATTGATCTGAATTGTGAAACTGCCTAAGTTGTTTGCTAGAATCACGGAGTGATTGTTATAGGAATTATGGAAACCAGTTACACACACGGTTGCGACTCAGGTTGCGAGTCGAAACCTCACCGTCTCGACTCGAGACCACAAACAGCACAAGCCGAGACCATGGTTGCGAGTCCCGTTGCGACTCGTAACCGGACCATGACAAACCGAGATCACCATTGCGACTCGTAACCAGCTGTTGCGACTCGAAATCTCCGGTTGCGACTCGAGATCGCCGGTTGCGACTCGAGACCGGCTATGCACAAACACTGTTTTGGGCCTACACTGTCACAGGCCCAATCTTATGACTGTTATGATATTGGGCTGCTTATTGTCATTGGGCCGGGTAATGATTGGACCGAACACTTAGATTGTATATCGGATTGATGATACATGTACGTGGTTACCATGATTATACGTGATACAATATACGTGCTATATACGAACCTGACTTGTATAATAACCATGATAGGACGTGGTTGACCATTTACTAGCTTAACTGTACTCTTTGTGTATCTGCCGAGCAAACCAAGGTGAGTTCACACAGCCAAGGCATGGGATTCCCGGGTTGGGAATTGGGTTGGATATGTTAATATTGAAAGAGTTACTCGTACTTACGCATTCTCCAGACTATAGACCATCGTCCTCAGGTTAGTCAGGACACGTTACGTAAAGCCTACGTAACCCAGTTTATTTGCCATTTGTCTCCCGGGTCGGGAGGACACGTTACGTAAAGCCTACGTAACCCAATACTATCTACTGGCTTCCAGGTCGGAAGGCCACGCTGTGTAAAGCCTACGTAGCCCCCACGCGTACCACTGTCCTCGGGGAAGGGCACGTCACGTAAAGCCTACGTGACCCTGTACGTATTCCTGTTCTCGGTAAAGAAGAACACATGGTCGGAAGTTAGTCTAGTAAGTACCGTTAATGAGAAGCCCTCATTAGCCAGGATAAATATGGGAAGCCCCCACCAGTAATATGAACACAAGGTTTGGGAAGCCCCCCACCTTTAGTACACACTAGTATGGGAAGCCCCCACTAGTCATATTTATACACTATGCTATGAACTTACTTTCTGTGAACTCGCTCAACTAGTTTGTTGATTATTTGCTGCATGCCTTGCAGGACCTTAGGTACATTATGGAGCTTGCACAGGGAGGAGCAGGTCGTTGTGGGATACGGATCATGAACGTATTCTGAACTTATAACTATTTTGAGATTACATACTATGCTTCCGCAATTTAAACGATGTTTGGTTTTGGAACATCAATCATGTCATGATGATTTACATTGATTACTTTTATTATTAAATGCTATGTTTGATATGATTGATGGCTTGATCTTGGTCAGTCACGCTCCCAAGCGGTGGTACTCCGCGGGTGGATTTTTGGGGGTGTGACATTATACCTTATGGTCACTTCGTTTAAGTAGTTGTATGATAGGTAGTTTATATGCCTTAGGTAAATTACCAAAATACCATTTTTATGCATAATTGATATTTAAGCATATGAAACCCAAACTTTTGTTACTTAACTGATTATGCAATATAATTAAACATGTTTAGGCATATAATACTTGTCATAGGACTAGTTAGGCGGTCCGAACGCGTTTTACGCAAACGACGCGTTAAAGTAGCGTAAGCTACCTAAACGGGTCGTGATTGGTCGTAAGCACTTAGGATAGGTTTCAATTTAGTATGTAGGCCTTGTTAAACCATATCATATGAGTTCCCACACTCATTTGGTTTATGAGACCTCATACTATCCGATCTCCCGATTTAGGTCCGGTTTATTTATGTAGTTATCAATATTATGTAACATTCCCATTTTTATCATATAAGAATTTTAGATTTGGTTAAATTTATTAACGACTAGTAACTAGTAACTAGTTTATTCAACCCAAATAGTTTTAAACACTATTTTATATAGTTGGTTGAAATATTATACCAATTAAATGGCCTATGTATGAGTGACATGTCTAATAAAAATAAAAGTATATAAAAACTTATATTATTAGACAGGTATATTACGGGTATGTCGACTGTTAAAATTATGAAGTTCCTAGACGGGCCTAGGAACCGTATAATAATTAAATTATAAAAATACATTGTACTTTGAACCTACTCTATTTTTAATGAAACTTAGACCCAAGTATAGACACAAATATTTTCGTTCTAAAGACATATTTATTGTCTTACAAAACGTTATATTTTATAAGTTATACCCGCCAAATAAGTGAAGCAGTTAAATTAATTATAATATATAATATATAAATAATAAATAAATAAAAAACTTCCTTTAGTGTTGCTATGTCTACGTGTGATGAGATTGAAATCTCATATATGAGATAACAGTATTAAGTATACATGTGTCCAATATCTCCAAAATATAAATAAGCAACACTTTCATGCTTTATGTTGTAACATATGCAATGGGAGTTTTTCAAAAAAAATTGCATTTTTCACTTTTAACCTAAAGGTTTTATTTTTTGAATTTTAACCCCAATGACTTTTTTACTTTTTATCAAAAGCTTTTCATCTTTTGCAATTTAACCCCAATACTTTTTTTATTTTCAATTTGGTCCCTCATACTTTTCATCTCTCGCAAATTTTTCGTTTTATGTTTCGTTCTAAATTTTGCGAGTCAACACACCATAACGTGTGTGTGGGTTTAACGTTTTTCATCTGTTTTTTTTTTCTTATTTGACAATATATTTCTCCGTTTGACAAGTTCGTAGTAATGTGCGAGTACTAGATCGACTTAGTTATTATTTTCTGCGTTTTATGTTTCTGTCTAATTTCTTCGCATTAACACCCCGCAACGGGCGTGCGTGGTTCAACGATTTTACGTCGGTTTTTTGTTTGGTGTTATTTTATACTTTTTTTTATTTTATATTTATAAGCTTTTAATGTTGGTGGTCGATAACAGTGACGTGACATTAGTGCTACTTGGCACGATTTTACGAACATATTTAACCTATTAATTTTATTACTAATACTTTGCTTCAAGTTTACCGCTATATCTCCTTTACTTAAGAAAAACTAATTTTTTAATTGCATATTTTATGTACGTGTCGGTATAAATCCGATTTGCTCTACGTCTCGACATAAACTTTTTCAGGAAACCAGTCAGGTCATATATAATACGTTATAGTTAAAAGTTAACAAGTTAAATAGAAAAGTATCGAAAGAAAATATAAAAGAAAAAGTATTGGTTAAGGAAAAGATACAAATTTATATACTATTAACGTGAAATGTCGGTGAAGACGTTTCTCTTTTAACCCTCAAATTTTTACTTTTCCATTTCTTTAAGGCTCTTACACTTTAACTTTTTCCAATTTACACCTTTAATTTTTGACATTAAACATTATTAACCTTTATCTTTAAGTAAGTTGCACATTCACTTCTAACTTTCAGTAATTGACAACTTTGACCTTCTTAACCTTTTCTACTTAATAACTTGACACCTTCTTTGGTTAAATGACTTTTACGACTTTACACCGCAACATGTACAATACTTTTTTTTTTATCTATGTTCTACTTATTTTGTGTACGTTCGTAAACTGTATTTGAAAGCAAGTCGGGTCAAATATACTATGTTTTCATTTGATGGCGATGTAATTTTTTTAAGTAAAGAGTCGGGTCAAATATAAAGTACAAATACGAGTTACTTTAGCTTTCGACGCCGCCGCAACGCGCGGCGGGACAAAATTCTAGTTCAATATTAACTGCTACGTGTAACTTGAATGGAATACATCAAAATTTTAGGGTAACTATAAAAGGCACAGGCTATTTAGAAATAATTGATCCTTCTTTCATATCTCGCCCCTCTATTCTATAGATATATATATATTAGTTCACCCAATAATAATAAAGCCCTGTCTCGTTTTAAGTATTGTAACTCCTGATCACCGCTACCTTTTCCGATTGATCTGAGTCCCATAACGCATGTCAGGGCTCTGCCCGACTAAGTTCGTTGGGATTCTATCTCGAGACTTCGGGACAAGGTTGAATTAGGGGTACTATATTTTACACGAGTGTATTATATTTTTTTTTTAGCTTAGAAATTATACCCAAAATTTATATCAGGAGATTTTCTAGTTGAACCCTAAAGTTACAAAGTGGGTCCATTCTCTTTTCTCACTATTTTATTCCCTTTTTCTTTATAATATAATTATATTCAAAAATACTCTAAAATGATCCGTTAGTCAAAACCCGGACCCTTGAAATCTCAATCCATACCAGGAATAAAGAAAATCAGATAATTGGTGTTCTCGCGGGCCGCGTAAGAAATAGGCAGACGGTCACGCGGGCCGCGACAGCTCGTGGGTATCCGGATATGCATGACGGCCACGTGTCATCACACGTGTCGTGACTACCGGTGACTCAGCAACCTCCGAGCTGATCCACACTCCCACGCGGGCCGCGTAAAGATCAACCGAAGGTTCACGCGGGTCGCGACAATCTCAGAAATCAGCTATAAATAGTTTGGACATGAGCAGTTCGTCTGTGTTCGACCAATTCTTTCAAAATAAAGAATTACTGCATAAAATTATAATTTTCATTAGTAGGGTGCTGCTACGATACCGGGTATTAACTCGATCGCTGCTACGATTCAATGTCCGATCGATTGAAACTATCCGACCGGATGTAGCGTTATCCTTTGTCATTAGTCGTGATTCCGACAGGATGTTTGAGTGCCACCCGAACTCGGGGAATACTCTGTCATTCGTTGTGAATCCGATGGATGTTTAAGTGATTGCACTTTGTCATTCGTTGTGAGGGTTTTAATCTCGTGAGTTATCGTAAAAGCTATATTAGTTATTTACCTAGTTCGTGTGCACTAGGTTACAAGGCTAATCAATAGGCTAAACTCTGCCTACATAAATCTGCAATATATCAAGGCTTATTTGTAGACTAGAAATTTCTCGTATGAATCTGCATGCTTATAATGTGAGTCATTCTCTTTTTATCAATCGTTTTACAATACTTCAAATTATTTTCCAAAAGTTATAATTACAGGGATTAAGTTTATGTAATCACCAAATTACAGCCGGTATGTGGGGTTTTGTGCACATTACTATTTTTATCACTTTAGGTGGACGAGCCTAAAATTTGTGATACTCGTCACTATTGGGGCGACGGGACCCAATAGTGGTATGACCACAGTCACAGATACGGTCAAGTGACAAATACCTATTTTGGAAAATTGGTTGATAAAAACATTGTAATCTCTCTTAATACTGTAAATTATAACAACGTGTCTTTTTAGTTAAAATGAATGATTCACTCAGTATTTCCCGCTGACAAAACCTTTTTAAAACGCGTTTCAGGTAATTACAGTAGATGGGAGTAAGAATTGGATCCGGCACTGAAAGACTTCAAGAAGTGGCTTATTTTATTTAAATCAAATTAAGAAATATTGTTTTATGTAATCAAATTTATCTTTATTAAAGCTACCTTTGTAAAACAAGGAGTTATTCCATCTATTTAATAAATAAAATCCGGTGTTTCTAAACTCTGATATTTTTCCTAACTCACGGTCCTGATGAAATTTCCGCTGCAATGTTTTTAAATTTAACCACCGGTACCACTGGGCTACTCACGGCACCCGATTCCGTCCAGGATGGGGTCGGGGGTCGTGACAGTAAAGGTGGTATTAGAGCCACTGCTTTAAGCCTATAAGTGTTGTGATAATAATACTTAAGCTTAAATAAAAGAGTTAGGAGATTGTTATTAACTGGTAGCAGACATGATAGCATTTAGACTTGAACATAAGAAAAGATGCCTTAGTATAAACTAAGCCACTTATTTAAGCAATTAGATGTTGTAATAATACCTAAGTTTAAACAGAGAATTAGGAACTTAATATTACCTGGTAAAACTCCGGATGATATTAGACTTGAACTTAATAACTTTGCCTTAAAATCAGCCTCGAAATAAATTACTTATATAAGTATAATGTAATGAATTTTGGTATGCCATAAGAAGGGTGATTAGAAAAATTGCAAGGTACATAAGCAATAGCGCTTAAATAATATTTCTTGTTTATTGATATTACTTGGTCTAGAATAAAGATATGTTATGGAAATACAAATTTCCTTGATTCTGAATAAAAGGCCTAATAAAAGAGGCACTTTTAAAATCTTGAAAAGATACTATTTATGGGAAATAGAAAATTTTCTCCGGCGAAACTGGGTATAGAGTAGCAGACTCTCAAGCTTGTCCAGATATACTGAAGTTACCTCTCCAGCGCGAACCGGATAAAACGGGGCAAATAATATGTCAAACCAATGACAAGATTTCCCTAAATAATATCCTGACCTGATATCTGACTTGTTTTTGGAAATATGAATTTGCTAAATGCATTGACCTTATAGAGAGTATGTATATTACAGCATGTGAAATATATGATTATATAGATACCTATAAGGAATTCCGAAAGTCAAATAGGAATAAAAGCACAAGCATATGTGTCTAGATTTCTTTATATCAAACATTATTTCGTTTGATCATCCACCTCGTAACTCGAGTAACAATAATAAATAGTGGAAACTCTATAAGTGGGAACGCCATCAAAAGTATAAGAATTTTCAATACGTTACCATAAACTATTAACGCAAGTAAGAAGCATGTAAAGTTGTGCTAATGCACAAGAAAAACACATGAAACTTAAATTATATGTCCACAGACGTCAAAGTTTATCATACACGATTTCCAAGACAAGGCCTTTGGAAAATATAAATTGGGCACGATAATACCAATGCAAATTCCGTCAGTAGAAGAACTACTAATCAAAAAGCAGCACTTTGCCACATGATCCTACAAACAATTTGAATCTCGCTGAGGTACGTTAGAATAAGATTTCACAACCACCGATGCACAATCCAATCTGAGTCATTCATACTGCAAAAGGAATCACATACCTTTGCAAATCCCCTATTTTCATTTTATTCGACATTCCATGATAATGTCACTTAACACCGATGATCACCCAAATTTCCAGATAAAATTCTTAAATTTCTTTTGTTCAAAATTCAGACCTCTGCACATAGTGAATAGACTTTTACATTTCTACTTCCCCTAATGGTCATCATACCATGAGGATTTCTTTCATAATAGCAAATATTAATCTATTTTCATTTCTTGGTAAATCCACACGTTACACATGCACTGTGTATTGCGCATGTGGTTTATTTGAGTTATGAAGACCATAGGAGGGCTTCATTCCAATTTGTTGTTTTATCAAAAGTTCAAATATCATTTCGCTATACTCGATCTTTGCATTGTAAACCACGTTTTTACAAAGCGATGACTCTTTAATATCGAATCAATGAATTTCTTGAAAAACTTGATTTTCTTTTGAAGGGTATACATGATTTCTGTTATAATCATGTCCGAACTTCCTTATTAAAACTTGTTTTATTCAAACCCAGTTAACTTGCTCGCAATACGTATTCAATTTAAAGTCCCATATGATATTTTTAGGCCATCATAATCCCAACAAGCACTTCGATTCTCTTGAACTATAACATGCTTTCTTGGCCTTCGACTTCACTAAATTATTTCTTTGATCACGATCACCTTGTGGTGACGTTTTCACAAAATCTGAAGCTTGCACTAATCTTGAATTTAATTATTTATTTATTTATATTTGAATCTGCTTTGTTGATTTATTCTATACAAGTAATCTTAACACAATCATGTGCTAAGATATGGATACACAAATTTATTTCATATTTTAGTATATCTCTTAATAGTTCTTACAACATCACTCGAGTCTTTCGTGATATTTATTGCTTTATCATCATTGATCGAAAAACATTATATAAATTTAAAATATAAATTTTATTGGTTATATATGGAAACTTACATAAATAATTACCTAATTTATAGTTAAAACCATTGAGGTGAAGAATTTATATTTTTACATATAAAATTATGTTTGAGGCATACGCTCATTTAAATTTATGTTTAGTTATTTATTATTGATAATTAATATTAGTTTTATTATTAGTAATAATATATTATTTATAGTAGTAGTGTTAGTATTATTTTTAGGTATTAGGGTTATTGTCAGGGACAAGATATTGGATAGCCTAGCCTTAGTTAGGCATGGACTGATCACCCATGCTTAAACAAGGCAGCACTAACCAATATCCAACCATGATAATAACTATTTAATGTATATAAATTAAATCATCATACTTATTTAGTAAATTTTAATTATATATAAAATATATACATATATATATACTTTGTATTGTAAAGAGAAAACATATTTTCATAAAACAATACAAGAATTAGAGGGACGAATAAAATTATACAAATAATTGTCTAAGTATTCATGGACAAGACATTTTATACTTATAAGTAATTGTTCATCTTATATTCCACAACTATTAAATACTTATAGAAATATTATTTTATAGTATATGTATTTTAATATACTAAATGCTATTTACTCAAGCCAATATTTGAGTATGTTTGATATTAAAATAAATATTTTACTTTTATGATTTAAAATATCTTATTGTAAAATCTTATAGTTAAACATACTTGATAAAAAAAAAATTATTGATTCTAAAAGTCCTTCACATTCATTTTAAATATCTATTGATCATATATCTTCTGGTTTGAACCTAGTCACTTTGAAAATTATATCATTTTATCTCATTCGTTTGTCATCGATTTCTTGAACGAATTCATTTGAACCATTAAATCCTACTTATTATACAACTCGTATTCACAAAATTTGATATTTTAATTCTGTGTTATCTATCTTAATATTATTTTTAATGACTAAAATATGATATAAGTCTAAAAGAAATATCGTAACCCAAATCTCGAGGACGAGATTTAAAACAAGGCGGGGAGGATGTAACATTCCCATTTTTATCATATAAGAATTTTAGATTTGGTTAAATTTATTAACCATTAGTAACTAGTAACTAGTTTATTCAACCCAAATAGTTTTAAAATAGTTGGTTGAAATATTATACCAATTAAATGGCCTATGTATGAGTGACATGTCTAATAAAAATAAAAGTATATAAAAACTTATATTATTAGACATGTATATTACGGATATGTCGACTGTTAGAATTATGAAGTTCCTAGACGGGCCTAGGAACCGTATAATAATTAAATTATAAAAATACATTGTACTTCGAACCTACTCTATTTTTAATGAAACTTAGACCCAAGTATAGACACAAATATTCTCGTTTTAAAGACATATTTATTGTCTTACAAAACGTTATATTTTATAAGTTATACCCGCCAAATAAGTGAAGCAGTTAAATTAATTATAATATATAATATATAAATAATAAATAAATAAAAAACTTCCTTTAGTGTTGCTATGTCTACGTGTGATGAGATTGAAATCTCATATATGAGATAACAATATTAAGTATACATGTGTCCAATATTCAATATTAACTGCTACGTGTAACTTGAATGGAATACATCAAAATTTTAGGGTAACTATAAAAGGCATAGGCTATTTAGATTTTAGAAAACAATTGATCCTTCTTTCAATCTCGCCCCTCTATTCTATAGATATATATATATATTAGTTCACCAAATAATAATAAAGCCCTGTCTCGTTTTAAGTATTGTAACTCCCGATCACCACTACTCTTTCCGATTGATCTGAGTCTCATAACGCATGTCAGGGCTCTGCCCGACTAAGTTCATTGGGATTCTCTCGGGACTTCGGGACAAGGTTGAATTAGGGGTACTATATTTTACACGAGTGCATTATATTTTTTTTTTAGCTTAGAAATTATACCCAAAATTTATACCAGGAGATTTTCTAGTTGAACCCTAAAGTTACAAAGTGGGTTCATTCTCTTTTCTCACTATTTTATTCCCTTTTTCTTTATAATATAATTATATTCAAAAATACTCTAAAATGATCCGTTAGTCAAAACCCGGACCCTTGAAATCTCAATCCATACCAGGAATAAAGAAAATCAGATAATTGGTGTTCTCGCGGGCCGCGTAAGAAATAGGCAGACGGTCACGCGGGCCGCGACAGCTCATGGGTATCCGGATATGCATGACGGCCACGTGTCATCACACGTGTCGTGACTACCGGTGACTCAGCAACCTCCGAGCTGATCCACACTCCCACGCGGGCCGCGTAAAGATCAACCGAAGGTTCACGCAGGCCGCGACAATCTCAGAAATCAGCTATAAATAGTTTGGACATGAGCAGTTCGTCTGTGTTCGACCAATTCTCTCAAAATAAAGAATTACTGCATAAAATTATAATTTACATTAGTAGGGTGCTGCTACGATACTGGGTATTAACTCGATCGCTGCTACGATTCAATGTCCGATCGATTGAAACTATCCGACCGGATGTTCAAGGGCTATCCTTTGTCATTAGTCGTGATTCCGACAGGATGTTTGAGTGCCACCCGAACTCGGGGAATACTCTGTCATTCGTTGTGAATCCGATGGATGTTTAAGTGATTGCACTTTGTCATTCGTTGTGAGGGTTTTAATCTCGTGAGTTATCGTAAAAGCTATATTAGTTATTATCTAGTTCGTGTGCACTAGGTTACAAGGCTAATCAATAGGCTAAACTCTGCCTGCATAAATCTGCAATATATCAAGGCTTATCTGTAGACTAGAAATTGCCCGTATGAATCTGCATGCTTATAATGTGAGTCATTCTCTTTTTATCAATCGTTTTACAATACTTCAAATTATTTTCCAAAAGTTATAATTACAGGGATTAAGTTTATGTAATCACCAAATTACAGCCGGTATGTGGGGTTTTGTGCACATTACTATTTTTATCACTTTAGGTGGGCGAGCCTAAAATTTGTGATACTCGTCACTATTGGGGCGACGGGACCCAATAGTGGTATGACCACAGTCACAGATACGGTCGAGTGACAAATACCTATTTTGGAAAATTGGTTGATAAAAACATTGTAATCTCTCTTAATACTGTAAATTATAACAACGTGTCTTTTTAGTTAAAATGAATGATTCACTCAGTATTTCCCGCTGACAAAACCTTTTTAAAACGCGTTTCAGGTAATTACAGTAGATGGGAGTAAGAATTGGATCCGGCACTGAAAGACTTCAAGAAGTGGCTTATTTTATTTAAATCAAATTAAGAAATATTGTTTTATGTAATCAAATTTATCTTTATTAAAGCTACCTTTGTAAAACAAGGAGTTATTCCATCTATTTAATAAATAAAATCCGGTGTTTCTAAACTCTGATATTTTTCCTAACTCACGGTCCTGATGAAATTTCCGCTGCAATGTTTTTAAATTTAACCACCGGTACCATTGGGCTGCTCACGGCACCCGATTCCGTCCAGGATGGGGTCGGGGGTCGTGACATATTAGGTGTCGTTTGATTCCGTGCTCCCTCTAGCTTGCTTGGTAGTTGTTCAAGACTCCTAAGCACTCTCAAGTGAGTACATAGTCCCCTCTTTTACTATTTTCAATGTTTTGGGGTGAAGCATGTGTACCTATCTGTTATTTTCATGATTTCAAAGTATAATTGATTATACATGTTAATACTTATCTTTTGACAAACTGAATGATTTTTTGTGGTTTAAACACTGATTTTTCAAAGATTATAAAATTAATTGTTGGAATAGTACTTATTTTTGTTCACCAGACCGGTTGGTAGTATGATATAGCGCTATAGGATTTGACACCCCATTCCTGTTGTCATGGAATGTCTGAAACCAATTTGTTTCTCCATCCAAATAGGAATTGCCTTTGTGGTATTTCTATAGTCTCAAATGTGTATTTTGATGCACTAGGTCTGAATGAATTCTTAAATCACATTATTTTTGTATATTAAGTTATACTCCCAAAAGTAAAGTTTGATGTGCTCTCATATGTGATATTGTACAAAACCAACATATATTTTGTTAATCATTAAAACATAGTTTGATATGTTATTCTCAAAATCCAAAGCATAGTTTAATATGTTATTTTCATAACCAAAGCATAGTTTGATATGTTATTTATAAATCCAAAGTATACTTTTGATATACTACTGAAAACTTATTTATTTTACCAACTAAAGTATGGTTAATATACTATTTACTTAATGATTGGTTTTTGGTTAGTGTGTAGATAACGGGACGGGTGTAATGTGATGAAAACATAGTAGATACGTCGCTGGTACTTCTTATATATAAGTGTTTTCATCGCATTACATACCGTGGCATTATTTAGTACACTTGGGTTAACGGTTTGGGAACTGAAATATATTTTAATATATTACTTATTCGACTTTCTTAAAACCAAAGTATATTCTTATATATACTATGAATCTTTTTATCAAAATATTGTTTTTCAAACAATATATTTTTATACAAACTTATTCTATTTACTTATTTAATTTCCTATGTATTATTATTTTATATCATCTGATTTCTTATAAATGATTTATAAAAGAAAACCTTTTACAAGGATCATGACTACTTTTATTAAAAACTTTTTCTTTAAACTCATAAGTCATGAATCCTAAATACAATAAAACCTATGTATCTCACAGGCATTTTTATGCTGACGTACCTATTTTTACACATGTTTCAGGTGCTGCTTTGTGATGATTTATGATACATGCTATACTTAGGATGGACTCGTGCCTTAGCAACTTTAAAACTTGAAAGATAATAGTTGTACTTATTTGATTGTATCAAAACAATAAGTTCATTTATTCAATAAAACAAAATTATTTATTCCATGGTTGTGAAACAATGATTCTGTTACAACACTCCCCGACGTTTCCGCCACGTTTTGTTGTTTTACGTGGTCGGGGTGTGACAGAAAAGTTGGTATCAGAGCCAATTGTTATAGGGAATTAGGTTATTAGTGATGCTTTGACCTAGACTATAACCATCCTAGGACCCTAACACAAGTTACCTTGTGTTTAGCTTTTAAAACAATACCGTCACTTATTCTTAGTTGACAACCACAATAAGAACACAAATTTCTATCCCGCTTTGAAAACTAATCATCTGTTCTAGGATGATTTATTATATGATTTTGAACCCTTTAAGTTTTAAAAATCCTGTCAAAGTTTGGTCTAGATAATGTGAACACGTGCAAACTGGAAGGGTGGATGCATGTACCCTGAGTTTTCTGTCTAAGGCTAGAGTGTTCGTACAAATCCGCAGTATCGGACCAGTCACTCTTACCTGGGAACTCTTGGGGAGAGTGTCCACTTATAGGCAAGCATGTCTTCGTGATACATTATTTTTGACCTATTTACTTTGATTAATCACCGTGGGTCGTTTGTTGCTTTGTAGTAACAAACAAGTGACCACCATCTTTGCTTTCATCAGATTTGTTTCATCTCATTCTTTTCGTCTAATCCTCTCACTTGTTTTCCTTCCTGTTTCCCCTTTTAGAATGCCTCCTCGACGCGAAAATCCGCTCACAAATGCCGAAATGGCAAATATTATGGCACAACATATGGCTGTCGTACTCCCAGATGTTATTGCTCAAGTAAACCAAGCCAACAACAGCCAGAATGCTCCCTGCAATTTCAAAAGTTTCAATTCAGCTAACCCCCTCAAGTTTAGCGGTTCTGAAGGAGCAACTGGGCTCCTACAGTGGTTCGAAAGCATTGAAAGTACGTTTCGTCACGTTCAGTGCCCTGAAAATCGGAAAGTCGAGTTTGCATCCAGTGTGTTTCAAAAGAGGGCTCTCACATGGTGGAACAGAATTATGAGGGACCGTGGTGCTGAGGTCGCATTAGCACAGACTTGGGCTGAGCTTAGGGCTCTTATGATGAGGTAGTTTTGTCCTCGTCATGAATTGAACGCTTTAGAAAGGGAATTTGATGACCTGAAGCAAGATAGTGGTGAACATCGCGCCTATGCTGACCGCTATGAAGAATTGAGCCTGTTATGTCCTGCTAAGGTTACGCCTGTGGATAAGGCGATCGAGAAATATATTGATGGTCTTCCTGACCTAGTTCAGGATATTGTTACTGGCAGCAACCCTACTACTGTCAGACAAGCCATTGAATTGTCCGCCACCCTAACTGAATCCCACATCAGGAAGAAAAAGCTTTTTCGAAAAGGCGACCCAAGACCTCTGACAAGACTGCTCAAGTTGAGCCGAAGGAAAAGCAGGTTGAAGGATCCAAGAAGAAGAAGAAGCGTAAGGCTTCTCAAAACTGCGCCATCACTACTCAAGAGAGACAGGTTGCACCAAACCAGCCAGCACAACCTCGCAAAAGGCAAAATTATGTTGGTACCGCACCTTTGTACAATAAATGCAACCGTCATCATCTAGAGCAAGAGCAGTGTCACAAATGTACCCACTGTGGGCGGTTGGGACATTTGATCAATGTTTGCCGTTATGCAAACCAAGCTGCTGCAAACCCTGCTGCTGTTCAAGCACGGTTCCCACCGGGGTGTGGTGACCTTACTCACTACAGAAACAATTGCCCAAGACTTGTTAACATACCTCCAGCACGTGGACGGGCGTTTAACATCAATGAGGCAAACGTAAACAATGATGCAGCAGTGAATAATTAGTGTTTTGTTATTTCCTCTTGTTGTTATCTTTTGACATTTAAAGACAAGTCAGTTGTTATATAAATAAAAATCTGTCGTTTTTATTTTTAAAACTGATGCAATTGTATGAATGTTTGATGCAACCTTATGATGTCAACACAAAGACAAACTACTCATGTGGTTCTGTCATTATTATGATCACATGTGATCCCCCCAAGAACCTTAAACGCTCGTTTCTTTTAAGAAACAAAGCCAAACTCCTGTTGAAGATCCTCCTATCTCTATAGATAGATTCTTAGAAATGATTAAAGTGCGAAATGAAATCCACGGATTGGATTCCTGGGGTGCTTTAATTATCCATATCCAAAGATAACAAATTAAAGATCAAATTAACTAATTATGTGATTATGTGCTTATATGTTCTCTTATATGTTTTGTGTGATCCATCCAAATCCTCGTAGAATCTTCCATATCTTATATGAGGGATTCATAGTAGGATATCCAAAGGTACTATCTTAAATCCTTAATGGACTTCTACGTTGTAGTAAAGTCCCTTGGTTTTTAAAGTATTATTCTATAATTGGACCCCTTGAGTGGTCTAGTTAAACAGATTGATTTGAAAATCTGGTTAGGAATATCATGTGATGATATAATTGAAAAGATCCCTTAAGTGGTCTATTTAAGGAGATCGTACGACGGTCTAGTTAAGAAGATCATGTGTTGATCTAGTTAAAAAGATCGTTCGGTGATCTAGTTAAAAAGATCATTTGGTGGTCTAGTCCAGTCGCTTCATGTTTATTCAATTGATTTTCCCCTACGCATTATGAAATGAACTATATGGACTGTGCAAGGAATTACGTAATTATGGAGGCCTACATAATTATGGAATTCAGTGCACAGAAACCACAGGAAGTTTTGTCATGTTTTAAGATCTATAGTAACAAGAGTAATGATACGAGAGAAGTCTTGGACCTTGACCGATGTCATTTTATCTTACACTCCCCAATTCTGATTTCAAGCACACACAAGTTTCCTATGATAAGTCTTCATGAAAAACGTTCTTTCGTCCGTAGTTCGAAACCCCATGTTTTGTTACTACAAGGACTTCACTTTGAGGGTTGACAATTTCGCTAAAAATCCTAACATGGCCCAGAGTTTTACTTAGGGTTCAATGGATTTATTTGAAAGCGAAACCGTCACAGCTGTCTTCACAAGTTTCCTCTAAAATTAAATTTCGGGACGAAATTTCCTAAAGTATGGGAGGCTGTGACACCTGTGTCATTTCAACCATCAAAAAAATGCCAAACAAATGAAATATTGTATTTCATACTTGGGATTTGTAAAAATATGTGTATCATTTGCACATATCAATTCTTGTCCGATTTCAAGCTCTAAATCGCTTTCTGGAAGGTTATACGCGCACTGATGCGTAAATATAACCAGTTTAACACAACAAACACTCAGGAATAGTGAAATAGGCTTAAAATACCTTAAATAACCTTTACATAACTTAGAAATAAGTTTTGGAAGGTTTGGTGTGCCGAAATCAAGTCTATTCGCTTACAGGGACTAAATATGACAAACTACGAAAGTATGCCAATTTGAACTGTAACGAACATTCTGTAACATGATCATAAGTTAAACACACCCTAAATATCCTTTACATAGCTTAGAAATAGGCTTTGAGGTGTTCGGTGTGCTAAAATAAACTTTATGCTCATTCAGGGACTAAAAGCGTCAAAAAGTGCATAAGTTTGCACTTTCGCGCATATCTTACGTTCTGAATATTTCCGGACATCCAAAAATTTATGTAAGCATTAAAATATTTTATTTTAGTGTTTGGCATGATAAAATTTCATTCGTCGCTTAATTTGTATCGTTTTTGCGTTCGTTACGACTTTCGACATAATTAAGCAAACAACGCAACCGTACGACCAAACGAGCCGACATCTGAGATATTTTTGAGCATTTTTTTGAGTTCCCTATACTTTAACATCATTTTAGAGCTTTGAAATGAGATTAACGGGGCTTAAAAGTGCCAAAAATCAAGTTTTACAAGTGCATGGACCATTTTTGAAAAATTTCTGACCAGATTCAATGAACCTAGTCTAATTTTGAAATTTTAATGGTTTTAGCACATGGTTTTGCAAACTATGGGCTGATGTTTAATGGTTTTTATAATACCATGGACTCATATTAGGGGCTCCCATGGTTTTACAAAACCATGGGCACATGTGTACGGTTGAGATTAAAGCACGTTATTCGACGAACGATCTTAACGGTTCCATGAAATCTATAAATCCCCACCATGTTTTCATTCATTCCTCACATTTGAATCTGATTCAAGCTCCCTAAGTGGAAGTATATGCTTCCTACCTGAGAGAGAATCGGATCAAATCTTGCGGAGACCTTCTGTAAGTATTCTTTCGTTCTTTTCTTTCGTTTTTCGCTTAAAAGTCAAACGCGTTTGACTTTCTGCATTGACCAGTTTATGATCAATACGAAGTTCGTTTGAACTTCATAACATGAGCGTAATCACGATGGTTATAGTCCCGAGTGACTATACCTACTGATTACCACGTTATCTAGGCTCAGTGACGAGTCGTAGTTTCGGCCAAAATGCGTATTTACGCGTATTTTGTAACCAAACTACTATAGGATATGAAAACCGTTTGTTTTGATATCAAAACCTGTTTTCTAACTT